>NC_054056.1:59551382-59851767 GCF_017639655.2 Falco naumanni | reverse complement strand
ACTTCTAGGTGACCATCTCCCTGCCACCAATAGGAGCTGTTTCCTGGGGAGACCTCAGCTCCTAATTGACTACATGTAAATAACTTTTGTATGGGACAATTGCCTTTGTAAGAGGAGCTATCTGACAGTTAAATCCTGCCTTTGAGGTGCTTTGGAGGATGGTGTCACAAATGAAATTATTGCAGTGTACGAATATCACCTGAAGCATCATCAGCAAATTTATTAATAGAGAAATGATGACAGGAAAATCAAGTGTCTGTACTCAGACATGGAATCCTTTTTAGATGCAGAATTATAATATAGCACTAGAAATGCTCCAAAACCTTCCACCTACCTGGGGCAGACGGTATATCTCATTTTTTGGTCGTACTGGCTGCAGTCAGGCACTTGGATATGAATAAGAGGCAAAGATGACACTGGCTTAGTTTATAGGAACTGGCATAGTTTGTAAGAACTAAGAGCCAAGAGCCACAAGACTGTTTACAATTGTACAGGTTATGGGATGAAAGATTAATATCTACAAAAACACTAACTTTCATATCCACCAAATGTGCTGTATTTTCAGGAAGGGAATGAATTTGTCCTTTTTGAAAGTTGAGGTTTCAGTTCAGCATTTTCAAAATTTGCAGGTTTCTAGCTTGCAGAAACTCACTCATGGGATTGGTGAGACCTGTAGTGCATTTATATTGGAACAGGATTACTCAGAGTGGAAAAATGAAAGTGTAACACCAAATTCACTTAAAAAGTGAATGTAGAGCTTTGTTATAAAAGTTCTCTTGAGACTTTTCCAAAAGCAGGTTTGTTTGATAGGAAGAAGTCTTTCAGATGATTCGGAAACATGCAATGCTTTCAGTAACTTTCAGAACTCTATCCCAAACTGTTTCAGAAGCCAGGACTTCTGCAGACAATCTAACATTAGTGTCTAGCAATTAGTTCAGTGTCTCCACGCTGAGTAGACATAGTTCTTTTGTATTTTGTATTTTTGATCACACTGATGGGCTATGTTTCCAAGTAAGTGCAAGTCCAGTCATTCAGCAGACATGCTGACTGCCAGTCCAGTTTCAGAACAGGGACTTCTGACACAAATAGTTCATGGTTACCAAGGAAGCTTACTGCTTATGGTCCAAATATCTGGGAAGTATGGAGTTGCAAAACTATGCTAGAAAAAAATAATTTCACCCCAAACACATATATAACTCAGTCTCAAGACTTCACTGGCGATAGCTTAAATAAATGTCAGAGCAAAATACTGATCCCAGTCTCTAGGCAAAATGCAAACCACAGCCAAAGTGCTAGATCTGTGCTAGAAACAGCAATATTTGAAAAGAATGGTCTCACAAAAACTTAATCAGTCTTCATTCTAATCTGCTTTTCTCACAATTGTTCTTCTTGTGCCCCTTCTGGTTTTCTTTCTTTGACTGCTTTCCCATTTTTATGCCTCCTATGCTGTCTTTTGCTCTTCTACTCATTCTCAAGTGGTTTTCACCACCTTCTTGCAACCCCAGCACATACTTTCTATTTATTGCCACATCATCACGAATTCTTCCTTACAGCCATCCTCTAAAATCATCTATTTTGTCGTTACAAAATTTCTGCTTTGAAACTAGACTGGGGAGCAAGTCAGAGAGATTCTGCCTTTTCTGTCTGTTTTTTGCCTTCTTATCTGCTCTTTCCTTCTTGTTCCTGTTTTGTTGCTGTTTGTAAATAGGATACAAATATATATAGAGAGAAAATACAGAAAGTGAGGTTTTGTAGATTTACAAAGAATCAGTTTCTTGGTTTATAACTCCTTTGTATTGGGGCCTGCAGCTAAAAATGATTTAATGAAAACTAATTGCCTGTAGCTGCTCTAGCTATATACATCAGCCAGAGCAGCAAAGTGATTTGTATTTAATAAAGTCTTAGACCCAAGTTGGCAAGGTTAGTTATATATGCATTCATGATGATGTTAATGGTGAAGAACCTGTATGCTTATCAGACATATAGTAATAATACTGTGATTTAATACAGGAGCAGACACCGCTCCCTGTAAAGTCCAAAATGTGTTTGTTTCCCCCATTTCCCCCCCTTGTTATAACTTAATGTAAAGGACTGTTTTTAAAAATAGTGACTGTAAATGGGTTTGGATGTCATATCAAATTAGGTTTCCAGTTCAGTTCTAGTATTATTAAAATTTTTAAGCTGATTACATGCAAATATGTCTTTCTGTGTACTAGGTCGAAGAAGCAAGATTCTTAAGGACTTTACTTCAATTTAAACTACACATGTGCAATAAACCACATAGCAAAAAAGATAAAATAAAAAATTCAATGTGTTTTTCAATTCCATGTGCTTTGTGAAGATTTGTTTGTTTAGAAAGCATCAGAAGCTACTTTTCAGTTTGTTAGTACCTCTAAGTCCCATCTTCCTAGACCTGCAGAAGCCATATTAATGTGCCAAGACCAGAGCTAGTTCAAGCAACTAATCTTTTCAGTTAAATTTTAGTCTCAGATGTTGCACTGCTTGTGAGGCTTTGCCTGGGGTGTGAGGAAATCTTGGAAAGCTGCCAGTCAACTCACTGCTGATTTCTAACGCTAGTTCTCATATCCAGTACTCCCACAATTTGCTTTCTCTGCTTAATAAGAGTCTTATCTCATTGGACTCTGCTGAGCAGACTGAAATGTTAGAAATTAGTATCTGTTCATGTTACAGATTTCCCATCCTCCTGCCTGGATTCATTGTCAATAACTGGTTCCTGAGTTTCTCTAATGTAAGCATTTCAGTTCTGACTTTCCAAGCAACTTCCAGCAAGTTCTTAGGTACTGTACAGGAGTTGCCTGAGACTCTTTTTATTTGCTTTTTATAAAATGAGAAGATGTTTTGCAGAGTTGGCTCCATTCCGGTTACACTTCTGTTGAAATGGTTTCACAGGCACAGGAGCTCTTTCCCCAGCAGCAGTCCCAGCCCCACAGCAGAGCAGCTGGCGAAGCACGTACTCAAACGCTGATTGCTGACATGCAATTCTACTCTGCCCTGGTTTGAGCATGAGTATCTTCAGTGGTGTCCCACCTCCCTGACAAATAGAGCAGCCAGAATTCAGCACTTTGCTCTTTAGGCCCCCTTTGGTCCTTTCCTGGGTTTTATATATATTTTGGTATTAATTTGGAGCGGGTAGAGGCAGCAAGGCAGAGTAACTGAATTTTATGGCCCACAGTCAGAGCACTCAGTTGGGGTGTGGGAGACCAGTGTTCAAGCTGTATGGCTTAAAGTCGCTTTTCCCACACTGCGGATGGAAGAGCTCAGTGTCTATGCCAATAACTATAACATACTTTCTAATTTATTTTGTAATGTCAAGAGTATATGGTGCATGTTATTTTTTCTTTTGCCAGTTTGGCTGGTAATTTCTTTTTCTTTTGGTTTATGGATTTTGAAGACAATTTTTTGCTTTTCATTTTAAACCTGGGCCTGAGTTGACATCAGGCAACTTTGGACAGGCTACAGATGTTCAGAGATGCCAGCCAGTCCACCTCCTAAGCAATGTCTGAGCAATACCAGGCCTTTTGCCAGTCCTTGTTGTTATGCCACTGCAACTGCCATTGGCTCTACTTAAGACGGATGGGGTAGGGGGTTAAAATTTCACATTTTTTCTGCATTTTAAACTAAATGAAAAGTATTAGGATTATCAATGAATTTAAGGCACAATGAAGAGTGAGTAAACTGAGAAACTCTTTAACATCAGTGTCATGTAA
Source organism: Falco naumanni (assembly GCF_017639655.2). Lineage (NCBI taxonomy): Eukaryota > Metazoa > Chordata > Aves > Falconiformes > Falconidae > Falco > Falco naumanni. The sequence goes on along the minus strand of NC_054056.1, from coordinate 59,848,039 downwards.
TTCCTGACCATTTATTATTCTTTTAAACCTACCACTTCACAGTGTTTACTTACAAGAAACTATTCGTTTTGCTAGCATCAGCATTATCTAACAAAAAAATTAGCTTTATATTGCTGCCAATTTTTCTCTCCATTACTTCTCCACACATATTGTCCCTTACCCATAAGTACCAGGTTTTCTCCTCCACCTTTGCTGCCCCCTCCTCTTTGCCCAGAAAATGATCTTGATGTTCCTATTCAGTGGGCTTTCACACAGCAATCAGAGCTCACGGGAAGAAGATTCACAGAAAACTATTTCCCAGTGAGATTCTTTTATAAAGTCTCAGCACATGCTGCTCTTATTTAGCACCTTTCACACAGTGTGCTCTGAACTAATTTTTAAGAGGCATGTTGTATGAACTTGCTGCATTTTTACACTAGAGATCCCAGCAGAGTGGGATGGGACTAGAATCTAGTGCAGGATGATCAGATTCTAGCAGCTAGTCACAGGACAAATCTTAGCAATTCATCAAACAGCCCTAGGCAGTCCCACATGGTGGGTTCTTTCTTTCCTACAGGAAGGAGTAACAAATCTCAGTTGTCTTTAAATCAGTGAACAGATGGGTAATTGCCTAACTGTATCAACCAAAGGTGAGTCTATCTCTATGTGCCATCAAATTCAGATTAATTTTCTTTTTACGTACTCTTACTACATCTTATATGGCACGTAGATTCATAAAGATGTTAATAGCACAATCTTGTGAAACTTCTTGGGCATGTAGTGAACCAAAAAGGCTGCTCTCCTCAGAAGTGTATGGATATTTTTTAGTTTTCTTCAGCTCACATCATGCTTTTCTCTAAGAAACATAGGGACTGCCATGCTCCATTAGTCTAATGGTCCATAGAGTGCAGCAACCCCTTTAGTAAAATGGGTTTCTGTGTTAGAAACTTCAAAGAGTGCAATAGTAAAGTGGGGAACAGCATGCCATCAGGAAGGTTTCTCCCACCCAGCAACAAATTTAGAAGCTGGTTTGTGTTATATGAGAGTTGATATCTTTCCCACGTGTTTAAATGAAACACTAGTCATCACTGATAAATTAGACATAAGTTCTAAGCTCCTAGCTTGGGCAAGAAACTTTTAGATGCTGCACACTCCCCAAATCCACCCTAAGTTCTAGGCTTTGCTCTCCAAAGTATTTCACAGATTATTTTCTACATTATAGCTTGCACATCTCTGCTACAAACCCAGCTCTACTTAACCATACCTTGCAATGTCATAAAATCCAAACAAAGCAAATGAGATCTGAAGCCTCTGAAGTTAAATGTCTTATTGCCAGCTGTATAACAAACTTTCAGAGAATACAGAACAACTTCAGATTGCAGCTATCTTTAAAGAACATTGGAAGCTTTTCTTTTCATGTATGTGACTTTATCGCAAGTCACACAATTTGTTATTTTTTTTTAATTGCAGTTCAGATGGTAATAGTTATGTAGGCATATCAGTCTTCATCTGTTTATTTTCTGAAGAAGACTCTAGCATGTAGGTCTACAGGGAAAGGCTTATAAGGGTATACCATAAGGGCTTAGTCTATAATATTTCTTAAAGTGAATTATTTCTTTAAATCTTATTAATTTACACAGCCTTCAACATGAATTTGTGTATTAGATGAGATAAGGGTAAAACTTTTTCTGGCATGTTTTTTTAACTACAGCTATGGTTTCTAAATGTTTGAGTTGGTACTACTTGTTAGATGACAATTTTTTCACCCTAGGAAGAATTACTTTCATTGTATCACTTACCTCCTTGTCCTGTCTGAGCATATAATAATATGAAATCATATGTCTTACCCTTTACCTCCTAGAAATGTATAAACACCAAGATAGTTATACCAATTCTCGTCCCTGACTGAAGGAAACTTCTTGCTCTTTATACCAAAAAGAAAGTTACCTATTTACTTTATCATTCATTGTGTCTTATATTTGTCTTGTCTGTTGCACCATATTGCTCACTTCCTTTTCCAATTACATAGTTCTAATCTCTTGTGATATTTACATGAAGAAAACGTTCCATCCTTCTAATCTATGAATATCTGCTACTAAAAAGAAATTTCACTTTTCCCAGTTGTATGAAAGGAACATACTGTACCAATTAAAAAGCTTTCTATGAAGAAATCTAATTATAAAAACACAAGGCCTGATTCAAAGCCTATTTTAGTCCATGGAAAGACTTCTGTTGACTTCTTTGGGCTCAAGTCCATATTCAGCAGTGGTTAAATTGAATACGACAAGAGCTTATTTCCAGTTAACAAACAATTCATAGGCGTCTTGAATCAAAAAATATATTTACATTATCACTACATATTGCATTATAGCATACAGATTGACCACTTCTGGAAATACAGTATTTTACTAGAGCAAAAAGTTCATATGAGAATTAATATATTCATTAAGTATGGGACTCTTCTAATATATCTGTCCTATACAACTGTACAGCAGTATGGACTTTTACAGAAAACATATGGAATGAGGAAGGTATTTTCTACTGTGAACACCCCATGATGGAGATGTGAAACCTGCATTCTGAAATGTGAGCATTCTTCAAATTAACTACTTTAAAATTCCTCATTCTATGATTTCTACAGTAGTTCCCAGTCAAATAATCTTAGGCTATTTTTTTGTTATTAGTGGGCATTTCTACAGCCTTAAAGACCTGTATCCATTGAGAGGCCTGAACACATAAATTAGACTTTCTTTTATTTTCCCTTTCTGCCCTAACAGCAGGACAGTGGAAGCAGTGGGGTTTGCTCCTTTTTTGCATTGCCTGTTTTCTGAAAGATGCAGTGAGGAAGCCATTAGTAAGTAGAGCTGGCAGAGGAAGGACTTTATTTGGTCAGTAATACAGACTACACCTAGATCCAGCCTCTGTGCCCGAGACAGCTTGCTCTGCAAAACAAAAGTCTGTGTGTGTACATTCCCCCTTCAAACACTTTCTTTCTCCACTGTGTGAATTCAGCCTGGCTGGGAAACTGCCAGAGCTACAAGCTGAGAAACTCAATAGAGGAAAGTTTGCTCTGAGGCAAGAAATGGGCCTATCTTAGCTGTAGGAGGTGGAAACAAACCACAAATACTGCTGAACTTATGATGTTTTCTCCCTCAGTAGAAAGAATTATATTTGCAGAATTTTGCCATTGACATGAATGGGATGAGAACTACATTTCCAGCCTTTTTTAATAAAGAAAAGCAGTTAAGTAATCACACAGCAATTAAATATTGTTGAGGTGAGGCCAGCTATGAAACATGCATGTATATTTTGGATGCCATCCAGTACAATTTTTAAGGAACTTAACCCATGCAGCCTACAGATGAAACAGTGACTTTGCTTTGGGTATGCAAACTGAATGCAAGCAGATCATATGCCATTTCAAAGTGGAGATGAGCTTGAAAGAGACAACCAAGTCTAAATTTCTGCTAAATTCAGTGTAATTTCAGAGGAGAAATTTGCATCTTGGGCTCATTTTTTCTTAACACACAGATTAATGTTTATTTACCAATCTGTACGTTTAACACAGCTGGCTAAAGCTGCCTTTCCTCAACTTTAGTTAAGGAAAGTTATCCAAGTGTTTTCTGGACATTTTTAACTTCCCGTTGACATCAAGGCTAGATCTCCAGAAAGCAAAATCCTTTCAAAAGGCAGTTTGCATCACATCACATACTCAGCATCAAAATGTTATCAAGCTGAATGGTTTAAATTGGTAATTGTGCATCCAGAACCCTTTGTGAAGTATGAGTGACAAAAAAAATAAATCCTTTGCAGATATTGAAACTTCATAATGATAGGCACTAACATAACAGGTCTTGACTGAAGTTTCTGAAAATTATGTCCATGTACCTAATAATATAAATATCTTACTTGATATTTTGATAGCCTTGACTAGATGTGCAAATGAAATTCATTGTAGCCCATTAGACTACTCATTAGAAAAGAAAAAAAAGCCACCAAAGTCTAAGTATCATAGAAATACTAAATATGTAATATCTGAGGCTATTTTTCAGTATTCAGTCAATTCAGAACAGTACTGTTGATGGATTCTACAGGATTAAGGAAGTGATCATCCCCCTGCACTCAGCACTGGTGAGGCTGCACCTTAAACACTGTGTGCAGTTTTGGGCCCCTCACTACAAGAAAGACATTGAGGTGCTGGAGCGTGTCCAGGGAAGGGCAACAAAGCTGGTGAAGGGTCTGGAGAACAAGTCTTATGAGGAGTGGTTGAGGGAACTGAGGCTGTTTAGCCTGGAGAAAAGGAGACTCAGGGAGGACCTTATTGCTCTCCCCCACTACCTGAAAGGAGGGTGTAGCAAGGTGGGAGCTGATCTCTTCTCCCAAGTAACAAGTGTTAGGATGAGAGGAAACAGCCTCAAGTTGCACCAGGGAGGTTTAGATTGGATATTAGGAAAAATATCTTTACTGAAAGGGTTATCAAGCATTAGAACATGCTGCCCAGGGGCGTGGTGGAGTCACCATCCCTGGAGGTATTTAAAAGACACATAGACATGGTATTTTAGGGATATGGTTTAGTGGTGGACTTGTCAGTGCTAGGTTTATGGTTGGACTCAATGATCTTAAGGGTCTTTTCCAACCTAAATGATTTTATGATTCTGTGATCTATTAACACATGGAAAGCTAGCTCTTTAAGACCCAGCTTTCCTGTATCTTATTTTTCAGGACTCCCCCTAACAACTTCAACTTTCCTCACAGAAGAACAATGATGCTAAAGCAGAAAAGACATTCTAGGTATAACAACTCCCTTTCAGCATTCCAAGGCAACAACCAAATACAGTTCAAAGTCTTCTCTGCTTTTCCATGTTTCTCTGTTGTATCAGAGGCTAATCATCCTGAAATACTCCTGTACAATCAAACCAAGCAGTCAGTTTGATGAAAGTAGCAGAAGTCTTTAAAAATAGACAGAGTTTTTAAAAAAGGAAAGGTTTCCTGGATGTGGTCAGGAAGAAGTATATAGAAAGAGTGTAAATGGAAGACAATCACCTAGAGATACCACTGGTCTGATACAATATGACAATATAACGTTCCACAAAAATAACATGCTGAGTATCTGAACTGAAAACAATTTACATAACACTTTGTTCTTCAATCAAAAAAAGTCTGGAGATGTTAAGTCCTCTATCCATGTCATCCGTGGAGATGACATTACTTGCTTGCAAAAGATCAAAGAAAATAACATGAACAAAAGTATACATGTAGTGAGGAGCACTGTGAATATCATTTCATACAGAAATTCATAAGGTGTTTAACTAAAAGAGAAAGAATTCAGTTACAGCACATTCCCCAATTCAGTGTTCTTTTCAAGCCTTTAAACATGAAAAGTTTTTGTGATTCTTCTTTCTTAAATACAAGTCAACATTTTTGTCCTCTTTTTTTCTGTGGCTTGTTTTCTGTGAGTTCAACGTTTCAGTCTTCATCATTCTTGTGACAAAAGTATTGTATTACACGGCAAAACAATGAACAGCAGCAATTCATGCACAGCTGCATTATTAAACAAATGCAATTTCTGTGTGTTATGGATTGCTCAAAGAAGCCCAAAACTTAAGAGTTACAGAAATGCACTGTATCTAAGCAATTTAAGAATTGAATGTTTAGGAGTACCTTTCAAAAGAAAATGAGAACATATTAATGTGGTAGAAAACTTGCCTGCTAGAAATGACCCGCCTACAGTAACAGAGATAAAGAGATTAATTGGCTATAGCGGTTACTAAAAGCCAGTCAACGGAAGATCAGATATCTCAAAAATGGAAGGAGAAAAATGGATTGTAAGCAATCAGTGTTGTATTCATCAGTTAGACTGTAATAACTGACAGATATGACTAGCCTAAATGTCCTTGGGTAAAAATTCAAGGTGAGTTTTATTTAACCCGTGTACAGCAGACAGAAAAATCTGTTCATTCCTTTCCTTTCTATTGCTATCAATTAATGGATCATTGGCTCAAGTACCTGATGAAAACTTCAAAAAGGTCAGGTGGAGCATTTCTACTGATTCTTCTGGACTTCAGATCAGAACTTCAGTAGGCAGAGAGACTGTACTTTTCTACCACTTTTGCCATTCCCTCAAATACTATCTAATCTTTGGTAAAGATCCACGTTACTTCTGTAGATTTCAACTAAATGACCTTGAAATGCATCACATTCATTTGTTGCTGACAGATATTTTAAAGAAGAAAAGATGACAAACAATTCAAAAGCTTGCATATAGTCAGAGCACATCAAGCAGAAAAAAACCACTGGAAACAGTGAACTGCAAGCTGAAACACAGGAGTGAAACTGGGCTATATTGTACACTAACTAGTTCAGTATAGGAACAAAGCCAGGCAGAAAATTGGAGTGTTAAATATTCAGTACTGGATGAAATTAATGTCTTCTGATTTTAAGAAACATCCATTTGCAGCAAAATAGATAATTTGATTCAAACATATGTTAACTGGCCACTGAATTTATCTCTAAAATCTGTACAATTTATTTCTTCTTTCTTCAAACCAGGTTTAATGCCTATTTTCTTTATGACATTGCATGTATTTTCTTTTAATGACTCTCTGTCTCTCCATTCCTTATTTGATCCAGGACATGGACTTAAGCTTCAGGTCTCCTAAAGCAACTTCTGTAGATGTTGTAGAGAAGCCAGTCACTAGGAAAATGAACTCTGCTTTAGACTTGAAGAAACTTGTGGACATCTGACAAGCCTAAGTGCCATTGTTTTCAAAAGGTAGAGGAAGCCAATAAAAAAAGGGCAACTTCTACAAAAAGAAACCCAGCTGTCACGTGCAGGCATGAATTCTGTATTATGCGTGTGGCTTTCATTTTACATGGACGAAACACTATTCTTGACCTTGATTCCACTTAGTGTGCTGGAGGTTGAACCAGACTTGTGTCTATTCAGAGGAATGACCTGCCATTGTGCTGCAGAAATGGAGTGAGGGGGGAAGAAGCTAACCCAAGAATCCTCTCTGGTTTTCCTTTACGTTCAATCTCTGAGGAGCTGCTGTCTGAATTCCTTGGACTTGGAGATGTTCCAAAGCAATTAGACAGCGAATCCCCCGGGACATGACTGCAGATTTTGCTGAGCTTTCTTAGCTCTTTTTATTCTTTTCTGTTCAATTAAATGAAAGAAAAAAGGCTTAGGGCTGTATTGTCATGTTCACATCCTTTTTAAGCAGATGAAAACACGTGGATCCCTCTTTGTGCCCACTTGCCAGTGCAGATACCCATTTCTCTTCTTCAGTTCTTCAGTTTTTAAGGTGTTCGACAGCCTGTACAAAAATAACTTAACATTCACGTTCAGCACTATTGAACAATGGAAAGCTCATTTTTATCTGACTTTCTTTTTACTGATCTTTGTATTTGATTCAAACACTGTGATGGCATCAACAAAACATAGATGAGAATCTGTAAACTGAATGTATTGAAGAATCATATAGCTGAGAAGTACATTTCAACAGCAGTTCATTCAAATTATTTGTTATTATTTCCCATTTGTCAATATGGGTACAAGGCTTCTCAGATACAACCCCAAACAGGCAATATTAAATCTAGAAACCTTTAGTCTGAAGAGATTTAAAACCCAGGGAGCTCTAGCTACAGCAGAAGGAAGTTGAAATGTTAGCAGTATTGAATCATGCAAACTCCAGAGGTCAATTCCTCTTCTTATGTTTTAAAATATGGCTCTTAAATCTTGACAGAATTCCAAGTTTATGAGTTACTGGCTGTCTACAAAGACTTCTTTACATCTTCAACATGATTTGATATACCTACCAAAGCTTTTTAAAGGTCTAGAAGCAAGCTACGCAAAAAAAAAAGCTCTGCAGATACTAGACTCATTATACTGCACTTTTCCAAGTATTGGCACACTGTTTATGACAGACTTCCGTAAACTCCTTATTCTGTTTGATTCAGCAAAATAAACTGTCTTGCTGAGGAAAGGCAGAAGCTGGTGAGTAGAATATTACACAAGAGGACTGAGGTAGGAATACAGTGTCTATGTGCATTCTTTGCAATTCTGCTAAGAAAAATGCATTATAAGTAGCTGAACCTGTGAAACAAGCTTTAAATAAATATAGTCATCTGTGCCAGAACTTGACTAAACAGCATTTGTAACAGAACAGTAACATTGCTATAGCTACCACTTGTTTTTATTTTATGCTTCAGTCTAAACTTTTAGCTATGTGATGCATTTCTGAATCATATATTACCTGAGTGTGTGTACTGAGGAAAAGATAACACTTTGCAAATCATCTCCATATATTGCTGCAAGTTCTTGGAGATGCTGTAACTTAAAATTCTAGTAGCACTTAATAATCCCAGGTTTGTAAAGTCTGATGATGCAAGACAGCCTGGCTGTAAACCATACACTCAATCTGCCCGTTCCATAATATCTTATACAATATACAGTTAGAATATAATAACTACCAAAACATTTTCAAGTAATAATAAAAAGCAGGAAAGACAGCTGTGGATTCACTGCAAATCAAAATATTTTGCAGTCTCCTTGCAAACTTTGGTAAAGAAATGATGATATGATTTTTTACTGGTTTTGGTCAGCTGGGCTGGCTTTGCAAAAAAGTTCAAGACTAACAATTAAGAAGTAATTTAACATTCAAAACAAGTACCCTTGTAAGATTTCTGAAAAACTTCAATACAAATAAGTTCCTTGGAAAATACATACAACACTATTCCTTCGGTTCCCACTTGCAATCTATTCAAAAAATGAAAAAGAACGTAGAAGAATTCATACCCTCTCTGGCAAGGCGCTGAGGCACTGCTAGCCCTGCCTGCCTCTGTGCAATCCTCAGAGCTCCACCTATCCTGCCTATGTCCCAGGACCTCATTTCAGGTGCCCAGGACCATCAGTCCCTGCCCCAGCCAAGCCACAGCAGGGCCAGTGTCCAACTCCCCACAGCCCTGCCTTTCCTGGCCATGAGCTCTGCCAAGCCAGGTACACCAAGGGGCCCACATCCCAGCCCAGCTTCAGCCTGACCCTGTCCCCAGAGAAGTGCTTGATGGCTGGGGTTGGGGCTGCCCCAGTGTCCCACGGCTGCCCTGCTTCTGGCTGGACCAGTGGGACAGGCTGTGGCTGCCAGGTCCTGCCACCCCAAGGGAGACACCATCGTTCCCAGACCCCAGGGAGGTCCTGGCCCATGTAGTGCCTGGAATCTCCTCATTTGGCAAAGTACATGTAACTATTTACTTTTTATCAGCTTTAATTTTTTATTTATGTTATATTTTTTCTATGAGATTTTAAGTTAAATTTTTAAGAATATGTAAAATATGTATGTGTGCAGCATACAGATACTGATCTTAACATCAGTAGACATGTTCAGTGTTGGGAACTTTTTGCAGCAACTGAAAAATTGCACTTTGAACGTTACAGTGTCCCATGTTCTCTGACATTATGATACACTGAAAGTGGTTTTACACTGACAATACTGGAGGACAGTGGGACCATAAGAAACTGTCTCAGGGCCTTAACACAAGGACATGCATTTTGTGTCTTGACATGTCTCCCTTTTCTGATCGTCTGTGCTATGTTTTACTTCACCTACCCAAAAAATGGTCTGTAAGCAGGTGTCTGCAACAGAAATCCTTTTTAAAGCAAGGTAAAAAATATAATGTGTTTAAAAAAAGAGCAGTGTAATTCCTTTGGTGAGATGCAGAATAAGATGTTATGATACTGGTCCTAACTTGCCCCAGTGTTGGGCATTCACACTGAAGCCATGACATGCTACAAATCACACCTTTTGTATTACAACATGTCCAGGTACACTGCAACCTACTCCTCTGAACTTATAATACAGTCAATCATAATGAATGGCATGCTGGGGAAACACATACTATGTACACAAAAATGCCACACGTGGGAGGTTGGAAGACTTTTATCCTCAAAACCTAAAGGGTCGCCTGCTACTTCCCAGATGCTGCATGTGTGTTTTCATTTCCTGCTTTTATTGCCCTAACATAAATTGTGCTCTGCTTTCCAGTAAAGAGTGATTTTCTTGGTAGTGAACAGATAAATCTGTAGTTTCTTATCTAGAAAGCCAAATTCTTAATTCTCTTTGTCTGCAGAACTTTCCTTAGAGGGGAGAATGAAGCACAGTCTTGGAAACCGAGAACAGTCCTGCATTTTCGGTACCATTCGCAGTCTCACTGTTGCCTTCATTTGCCTTCTTTTCTTACACAACATCTAAGCCTTTGAATGCAAATGCCTGCATGGTAAGTAGAAACAATGACTTGATTATGTATGAGGTTGTTTACCTTCTGTTTTGTTTTGTTTTTGTTTTGTTTTGTTTTGTTTTTATAAACAGGTGAACCATAGACAAGTCGGTTTCCACAAAACTATATTAACATCTCACCACACTGCATCTACTGTCAGGGGGAATGGGAGAAGAGGTAGAATAGAGTTAGAAGTTTATCACCTCAGTTCTCAAAAGTGCAAATGCTGCTACCTGAACAATCCTTCATCCCTGCCAGAGTCTCCTGGTTCACCTTGCATCACAGACTGCAATCAAACTTCTGTCTTACCTGACCTGTTATATGTCTTCTTACTCTTGGAACATACCATGCAGAGTGGATTCTAGCAGCCAGCTAAAGCTGATCCTTGGATTGTCATGAAGCAGTCAGTCACAAACCTCCTTCTGTCATAGAATCATAGAACGGTTTGGGTTGGAAGGGACATTTAAAGGTCATCTAGTCCACCCCCCCTGCAATGAACAGGAACATCTTCAAACCAAATCAGGTTGCTCAGAGCCACATCCAACCTGACCTTGAGTGTTTCCAGGGATGGAGCATCTACCACCTCTCTGGGCACCCAGTTCCAGTCTTTCACCAGCCTCATCATGAAAAATTTCTTCCTTATGTCTAGTTTGGATCTACCCTCCTTTAGTTTAAAACCATTATCACTTGTCCTATCACTACAGGCCCTACTAAAAAGCCCATCCCCATCTTTCTTATAAGCCCCCTATATATATTGAAAGGCTGCAATCAGGTCTCCCCAGGGCCTTCTCTTCTGCAGGCAGGACAACCCCAGCTCTCTCAGCCTGTCCTCACAGGAGAGGTCTTCCATCCCTCTGACCATTTTTGTGGCCCTCCTCTAGACCCACTCCAACAGGACCACATCTTTCCTGTGCTGTTGGTCCCAGAGCCAGATGCAGTACTCCAGATGGGATCTCACCAGAGCAGAGGGACAGAATCACCTCCCCTGACCTTCTTTTAATGCAGCCCAGGATACAATTGGCTTTCTGGGCTGCGAGCCAATATTGCCAGCTCATGTCCAGCTTTTCATCTACCAGTACCACCAAGCCCTTCTCCACAGGTCTGTTCTCAATGCATTTGTCCCCCAGTCTGTACTGGTATCAGGGATTGCCCCGACGCAGGTGCTGGATCTTGTACTTTGCACTGTTGAACTTCATGAAGTTTGCATGGGCCCACCCTTCAAGCCTGTCAAGGTCCCTCTGAATGACTTCCCAACTCTCAAGTGAATCAACTGCACCTCTCAGCTTGGAGTCATCTTCAAACTTGCTGAGGGCACACTCAATCCCTGCGTCATCAATGAAAGTATTAAGCAGTACTGGTCCCAATATGAACCCCTGGGGGACATCATTAATCACTGATCTTCACCCAGACACTGAGTGGTTGTCTATCCATCAAATCCATATCTCTTCTATGTCCTGACATGTCAGCCTGGCAAAAAGTGTGTTTGCATGCACTCACAGAAACAGAATAACACAGCATCTTAATTTCTGTTGTGATTTATCTTTCTTAACATCCCAGGCAGCTGACAGCATTAGGGACTAGTGAAAAACACCTATCTTTGTCTTGTGCCTCTGGCTGAAAGTCCCTTCAACCATCAGTTAAATGCCAATCTGATCCCTTTTTCTTTAAGTGGACCAGTCCTCCATTCATTTTCTTCAACTAAAATAAGAACTTCTCAGCAATGCATGCCTTATCCTTGATTAACTCTACAGATATCAGCAGATTAACGCCAGTCTTGCAATATGCATCAATCAAAACTCTTTTAAATTGTGTTCACCATCCTGGCTATTATTTTCTCTTTTATGCCACAACTGTAGCTCAGTCAACACTGCCTTCTGGTTCTAATGGGAGTATGGTTATTTTGAGTGAAAAGTATGTTAAACTCAGCAGGCATATTTAGGTCTAACAGAGTTGCTTTATCCATAGCTCAGAAACTATGATGGAAAAAGTCACTATTATTATCCCTGTTATTGAAGTAGGGAAGCTAATACATCTGGTAGTACAGTGACTTTTCCAGCATCCCACACAAAAGAGCTGGCACAAAAGCCTACTGGCTCTCCTGTGTCACAGTCTAATGCTTTGGTTATTCAGCCTTTTGGGCTCCCCAGGAGGGTTCCCCAGTTTCTGTATTTCCAGACAAAAATATTAACACTGCACAAATTATCTGCAAAGTAGTCTGCATACAGTCTGACCACATCACACTTGTGACAAAAATGCTTGTAATATTTACTTGGTTGGGCATAGTGGACGTGGCAGATTTCCAGTCATTTCACAGATACTGATATTGCTACTGCTACTGCTTCTACAAGTAGCTGCAGGACATCCACTAGCCCTTAGTAGGTGCTCAAAGTTCTCTTTCTTCACTCAGACAAAACTGAGAGGTAACAAAAAATTAGAGGTAACAAAACAAACAAACAAACAAACAAACAAAAGGACAATATACAAATACACTGACATACGGTAGCTATAAATTCATGGGGTGTGTTTCACTTTAGTTCTACTTCTTCCTTTTGTCAGGAGAGCATGGCTTTGACCAAACACTGTAGTTATGCTTCCTTCCTAGTTATACTCTGTCTCCAGAAACATATGAACCAGAGGTTTATGAAGCTGTGTTAAAAATGTGTGTACTCTCTTTCATGTGTCCACTATACATATGGTTGAGAGCACTATGGAAATATGTAGCTTCCCTGAATACCCAAGTATAGGATGACAACATATTCAACAAACTCAGACCTATAAATAATGCAAAATTATTTCCAAAAGGAGTAAATGCTGGACCATTGTGTGCTGATACACAGAAGTTCTCAGAGCAGGTTTGGCTTAGATATGACACAAGTAGATTAGATAACATAGCCAGATCCTACTTTAATTAGTCTATTGCTATCAGTATTTTATAAACTTCCTATTATTTGGAGGAAGAGAAGTGGTTTCCAAGAGTACGAAAAAAGAAAGATTATCCATATTTATGACATTTAGGTTCCTACACCCATTGAGATGTAAAACAATTCAACCTTTGGATAAAAGGTTATTTATAAGGGCAGTTTGTTTAAATATATCAATTTTTTAAGGTGTTCAGATGAAGATTTACTGTTGCTTACTTGATGGTGTGAATAATTCATTCTTTTCAAGACAGGCATATACTCATTTCAGAAAGGAAATGCCTCCAAAACCACAGTTATTGACTTGGGGACCAGCATTCACCAAAAAACATCAGATACGTAACTCACAGTAGGGAATAAGAGGAGCTTTAAGGAATGTGCTGAAATGAAAGGAAAAAAAAAAAAAAAAAAAGCTTTTGCCCTTTACTGGTCACAACAGAACAAATCTTGTTTCTGCAACAATAAAAAAAACTATTTTACATTCATTAGTGCCAAAACTCAAAAAGATATTCTGTCTGCAGGAGTGAGCAAATGATATACCAAGAACAACTGGAAATAAACTGCATTTTGCCCTACTCAGTGACTGGAGCTCTCCTGCACAGAGCCTGGTTAAGAGGCCCAGCAGTGTACCCTGCCCTTGGAGAAATGCAGCCAACTGGTTTGGGGACACAGCCAGACCCACATAACTGCTTGTGGTATTTGGCTGCAAGCTCTGAAGGGCTGCACAATGCTCCATTCTCAGTCCTGCAAGTGGAGCACTATGCAGCCCTCTTTTGCATCGCTCCTTGCGGCATCCGCCTGTGACTACCCATGCTAGTTAGACGTGACTATAGGTGCTGTAAGGTATTCTTTCTACCAGCTTTTATAAAAAATCTTCGAACTTTGCTGTAGAATGCTTTTGTCCCTAATTTATTGTGAAGATTAAATGAAAAGAAAGCTTTGTGGACTAAATGAAATGAAGCAAGGTATTGTAGGGTACCCGTGATAGATGATGGCAGACTGCAGGTTCATATTTCACTGACATCGAAGGATCCAGAAAATACATTCCTTAAGAAAGAAAAGAAACTACCCTCTGATGTAAAAGGCACTCCATCAGCAGTAATAAGCACATTAGATTCACATTCGTCTTACAAGGGTTGAGATAACGTGTTAGACACCAGGGATCTACTTTCCACTGTGCCAAAGTGCTGTTCACTCTGCAGAGTGCACCTGGTGTGCACACTCACATGCAGCAGCGAGAACACCAAAGAACTTCTGACTTTTTTCAGTGCCACCTTTTGCCATCCAGAATGTAGAGCATTCTCTAACAATATGGTACTTAGATTAAAACTGGAGGTAGATGTATATTGTCTTACATTTTGGAGAAGATAGGGAAGGCAAGAAATTCTCAGATGTAAATCTCCAACTTGTGCCCTCAGCCTTATTTTCATATCTTCTCTCTTCTCTCAGACACACAAACTAACTGGTTTCCATGAGCAATAAGCTCATGGCAAACCACAAAACCAGTATACTCCTCTAAAGCAAAGCAATCCTTCAGCCTGAAAATTCAGTTACCATTCTCCAGTGAAACAGCCAGGAGTATCAGCAATGCTAATACATTGTAACAACAGACATGCCATAAAAACCCTTTAGGCATTTAACAGCCGATACACTGCACATATTAAAAGTAGATGAATTTATCAGTGCTAAATCCAAGCATCAAAATACAGACTTAATATTAGCTATAACAAATGAAGGTATTTCTGTGGAGGGAGTCAGGACTGTGACTATAGAATAATTACTGAAAATTAGTCAGCTAAAGAGTAATATTTTTCAGTCACACACTAAGTAACTGAATGCTTCCAAAAGTGTCATAATAGACTTTGTACCTGTAACATGATTGACGCTCAGGAGAGAAGTAGAGAAACTCTAGTCCTGTAAACTTTTATTCATTAGAATAGTCCCATATGTTTTTATGGCAATATTCACACAAGTAATATTACAGCTTATTAATATCTGAAAGGTAAAAATTAAAAATTTGTGATGTAAAGATTAAAAGAACTTCTGCTCTGGCAGCAGTTAACTAGTATGAAATAGGATAACTGTATGAAGTCAACCAGAACCAAGTATTTATACACAATACTTAAGAATCTTGATACTTAAGAATAACAAAACCAAGTAATTTGATTGGCAGAGCTGAATAAAGGCACTCCCCAGACACATGAACACAAAGCAAAAGTACTCCTTTCAGTCAGGATTAGAAGAGCATTGAAAAAAAAAAATCTTTTTTAAAAACACAAAAAGTATTTTTGATCTTATGGTAATCTAGAGCATTTAGTAACACATTTATCAATAACAATAATAATACATACGCTCACTTAAATCCAAACCACTTATCTTCACTTGCTAGCCATTTCTTTTGAACAAAACTATCTATCTTCCTTCAAGAATACATATTCAGTCATTTTTACACCTTCACTGCCTTTATATTTTTATCAGTAATTTTTATTTCAGTATCTCTGTGAACGAACTAAGAACAGAGACTCGTTGTGGTTCATACTACACAGACATAGGCCAACATAAAGTACTGGCCTGATGACCTTGTGTACAAAATAATATATTAGCCATGCATGTCAACAGTACAAATGCCCTTATGCACCAATGTAGAGGCAGTCATAAGAAGAACATATTTTACAAAGCAATCAGGAGGGAACATGCCAAGTTAATATCTCAGAACATATGTGAGCTGATGTAGTTTCGAAATAGCTGTAATATTTTCCATTGTATTTGTCAAAAAATGTTCTTATTGTTGTACCTAGGGCTTGAATACAAATAAGTGGAGCTGCTTTCACACACTGCCAGATAACTTCAAGATCAGTTCAGCTTTTACCCTAAAAACAGCAAAGGCTGTTCCAATATTAATAATATTTTCCTGTTTTAATAATCATTATATTCTTCAAACATGCTTTGATTTTACCTTTCATGAATCTGGTACAATAAGCTCTACATTTATAAGAAAATTAATAGCTGAGGGAAAAGGTTATTTCCTTTGGCTCAAGCCTCACTCTTGCTGGGCTGGGCAGAACTATTCTTGACCCAGTTTTATAGGTTTCACAGTTGGCTGACCCATTCATTGTCAACTGATATGGATGTTAGCTCAAAATTGTCCTAGCAACCAAGAAAGCACACAAAGATCTGAAGGAACTCCAGCATTTAAACGTTTAATTTGAGATCTCCCATTCAGTGCGAGTTAGGAAAGTACAATGGAGAATATTAGGTAGCATGGAGTAGGTAACAAGCTGCTTTATAAAAAGGCACCTAGTTCAGCTGGCCAAAGCAGGGTTCACAGCATGCTGTAAATGACTGCCTAATTAATAAACAGTCCAGAGTTTGTGTATTGTCTCCTCAAAACTGAAAGAAACAGAACAGATGGGACTATCTTGAAGTGTGTGCATAGGGAGACAAGGCCCTTCTCTTTCCAGCAACAAATGGTAGGGTTTGTGCAGATTCAGAAAGGTTGACAGTGTCCAAGAACAGCCACAGCGACCCTAATTCCTCCCGAGAATCCGCAGTTTCAATGTGCTGTTGATTACTTGTCCCTCCCCTCCTTGTGTTTTAACTCTAAGTAACAAGAGGAGCCAATTATGTCACGCTTTGTAAAGTACATCAACTCCAGGTTCAAGGGGAAGCACTGCTGTAAATCATTTTAGCTTTAAAAGGAAACGTGTAGCAATGTGGTAAGTAAAGTTCACTAATAAAGTATAATCTCCACTCTCACCCCCAAAATGGATTGGAATTACTTTGTAAGTTTTAACTTGAAAATCAGGGTAAAAGTGAAAAAATGGGCACGTCAACTTATTTAAATATGCTTGTCAAGTAGAAAAATGCTCAGAAAAAGAGACTTAAGAAATAATATTTTGCACTGGGAAAACAGCCTTTATTACTGTGTCAACAGTTTATAGGTGTTACTCTTACAGTTGTTGTAACAAGATTCTTAACTATATTGTACTACCTGAGCTACTACTACTACTGAGTGAGCTTTTATTCATTCTTTATGTGATTAAATGTCTTTTTTTGTCCTTTTCATGTTTTACGTGTTCTGAAATATCATCTTGCTCTTTCACCAAAGCTGTTTAGGTAGAAGCAAAAAAGTCAATTTGCCGTTGTCTTTTTCTCAGCAATCTGCTTGGTATTCTATGAACAAATTAGAGGTTTTCCATAATTAAGGTATGTGTGACATTATATACAGATTATTACTCTTACAGATTTGGAGGAAAGCTCACATGTAAAAATCCTCATAAAATGGACTTTTACTGAAAACTTTTATTTACATTTACCAAGGTGTACCTGCTATTGACTATATTTAGAATGAGAAATTCCAAACCTGCTACAGGAAGTTCAACTTCAACAGGTCCTCAAGTCAGATTTTAAATGGCATTCACAGTGCTCACTGTTTCTTTTTGCAGTCTCTTTGTGCACACTATATGACCAGACAATTTATTTGTCTTACAGGATTGACCACTGGCGTCAGACAGCAGTCAAGGTGCTACAATGTCATACGTTGCTCCAACACAGAGCAGACGGTTCCTATCCCCACTCTTACTATGGAATGGGAATAATACAAAGTAGTATGACAAGAAGTATCTGATCCATACAGGTCATCTGTCCACTAACACCAATGAGATTATGAACTTAAATCCATAACAAGAAAATTCTGCTTTGATATAGAGCTTCTGAGTCAGCATTTACCATGAAACCTACAGTTTTCAGTAAAGTTTTCATTTTGTAACCGATAAATTGGATTGATTCACTCCACATCGGTTAAGCCAAATGCTCTGGAAAAAATACAGTTTTTTACCTGAGGGGATCATTTGTTTGTTGGCAATGGTGTGCTGGGCTAGTACACAATATATGGAAATAAATATTGTCCTTATATTGAGAAGACTGAAATCAAAACAGACAAATCTAGAAAGATGGTATGCATTGGGAAGTCCAGAGATTGCGTGTTTAAATTATTTCATTCTTGCACAAATTGAAGTTACATTTCATCATGGATGATGGATACTACACTGTAATGGATGATACAATTTTAGCTGAATGTACTATAAACTCTGAATGTGGTAGAGAATAATTTAATTCCCTAACTTGAAATTGTGTTCTGAAAATATTTAAACTATGCTTAAATTTAAACAGTTTTATAGATTATAAATCTTTGCATAGTGCATTCCAAGATTAATCATGTTCTGGAATGCCGAACAATTGTTTAGGTGGAGACCTACTCTTCAAGTCCCTGCATGGTGATGCATTTTAAAGCATGCATTCTGCCATCCTATCCTCCTAAGTTGTCTACTTCTAATAAGGACCTTAGAAGACCTATAAAATCAATGTTTAAATAATTTTTCTCAAATAAAATTAAGTTATTGTTAGAAATCCTCTGGCAGTACAGACTGATGTCTCAGATTTTGGAGCAAGAGATTTTTCTTCTGAATTAAAGAATTCCAGAGAGAATTGAGATTTACTATGGAACATTTTAAAATAACATTCATAAAACAACATTAGAGAAAGAAAAGTGGGAAAATCTACATGCTGTAATGTCTTCAACATTCACCATAGTTTGTCATCAGCTGACTACTTCTCCTAACTGACAATATTATTTAGTAAGTTTGTGAAGTCATTCAAAATAGAATTAAAAGATGCTGACCCAAAAGAAGATTACAAATATTGCAATAACCATTTAGTTAAAACTTTTGAAATCTCATCTCAGGATACAAATACAACTCCTGATACAAATAAAGGAGTAAATACTGTTTATAATGCCACAATTCTTAGTTTCGCAGACTTGTCTTGAGGTGTCACCTGAGAAGCAGACATTTGTGTTTTGTGGCCAAGCCCAGGTCTTAAATTTCCTCCAGCAAATACAAAAGACCTGCGGGTCAAAGACTGCAGCAAGGTAGAATGAGTTCAGAAGCAAGCACGGAAGACAAGCAGCATATATGTAGTAGGTACTGATTTTACCCTTTATCTCAGCACATCCAAATGAAGTCCTGCGTGGCTCACAGCTGTTACAGTACTTCTTTAGAAGGAACACAGTCCTTATTTTAACATAATAGTAACAGTGAAACAATGCTTTTCTGCCCTATCAGTACTCAGCATTTACTCGACACGTGACCTTGGGCAGCACACTCCTTACTAAACTGAGCTGTTGCTGTTTCAGGACTTACATTGCTCGGTCTGTAATCAGTGCAGGCGACCCGCCTCACACAGTGTTGAATAGACCAATTCTTGGTCTGTGTACTGCACCACCAAATGAAAAGCAAACTATTAGGGATAGATGATTTGCAAAGATGGGCATCTTTTCAGAACAAAAAGAAGGTAAGAAGTGTGACAATGAAACAATTAATCTTTATTTAAGATTCTTTTCCTTTCCTTATACTTTCAATCATCCATCATTGGGGAAAATAAGAACTCTGGCATTCCTTTTCCTAGAATAACAAGTTTTGGTACTTTCGTTAGAAAGCCATTTCAAATTGCAAGTGCTATTAAATTGTTCTCTGCGTGTTCTGCATTCATGCTATTCCTCACATTCTGCTACTTGGAGTAGATCAGCAACATTGAGGTATGTATGTATTCTGCCAAGCGTGTAAGTACATAAAACAAGTAGGAAAAGTCCACAAACAGTTAATATGAATATCCACTGCTTCCACTGGTATGAATGGTGCCTTATGGTGATTTTCTGTGCAAGAAAATCCCCCCTTTTTTAAAAGTGCCTGTTTTAGGGAGTGATTGTTTTCTCTTGTCAAAAATAAGTTATTTTGGGTGCCCACTCCTGCTGAATACAATAGAGAAGAAACTGCAAGAGTAAGTGTGAACTGTGACATTAGTGAACAGCCAGAAGTACTGCATTAACAAACAACACAGAACCAATTAGACCTTTGATGTCAATGGTAATATTATCCCATGCCAAAATGTGGTTAGAAGGACAGCTTGGAATCAGAGTCAGCAAATTCTTACTGTCTCGTTATGAGATTTAGAAGTAACATAATTTTTTAGAACAATTTTAATCTGAGTATCCAATAATTCCTAATTAAAACCAACTGTAGTTGTACCCAGGTTTTGGAGGTAGAGTGCATGTGGGTTGCCAAACCCATATGAGTACACAAGTTTGAAGAAACTTAACCGTTTTGCAATAACTGTATCAAGAAATGAAGTTAGGACTAGCACAGAAAGAGGAAAGAATCATGTAAGAGTGTCTCAGCTCTTCTCTTCACCAGCCAAACAGCACCATCACCACCACAGCTTACAGGTCAGACAAGAATAGCTTTATGTTAGTTATGAAGGAAAGCTATACTATTATTTCATTAATTCTTACAAATATAGCAGGCTGCTGGATCTCAGAATTCTTTGTCTATTTTTCTCTAAAGCAACAGCAGATTCATGGATCTCCCCATTGGCCTCCAGGGAGTACATTGTCTGGCCTTTTTGCCTCTGCTTTATCCACTAGTCTTTTGTTAACAGCATTCTAAGACGTTCATGTATTTGTTGCTCTTTGATGACACAGGGACCAGATGGTGTAATGATGAAGAACAAAAAATACACTCATAATTCAAGTCTAAAACAGTCATATTTCCAAAAATCAGCACTGTTCAAAAATTACTTGAAAATGGCTACCATGCTTTTAAAACACAACTAGTGTATTATATTAAAAAAGTGTACTCTGTCACCTTCAACTGTAAAACTTTTTATGCAGAAGTGACAGATTAAGGTACAAGAAAATACTGTAGTGGCTGTTTATCAAGCTAGATAAGGTTCAACCAACACTGTTTCATCAATGATAGTTAAAAGCATTAAATTCTGTAGCTTTTATATATTTTGTTAAATAAAAATTTCTTCTTATATTAAAAGTCTGGACTTTTCCTAGAACTGCATCTTTTACAAGCTGAAACCCTTGCTTATTGTGTGCACTCCACATGAAATTCAACTTGAAAAGGGGTTGTGGCAGAATAGGAAACACTGAAGATACCACAGAGATTTTATGTGATATTGCTTAGCAAATGCACATTTTTTTAAATACCTAAAAAAAACCTGTTCAGAAGTATGTAAGAATGGAATTTGAGTTGGAATGGCCATGGGAAAGTGAACTGGTATGATAAAATAAGGGTTTTACTAGAAATGCTCAGATTTTAGACTGCTAGTTATGTACCGATTTCTTCCATTGGTGACAGTATTCAAATCGTAGTACACAAAATAAAGGGTCAATGAGAAATAAAACCTGATTTTCCATCTTCTGTAGAATTCATTTTCAAGTAAAGGATTTGAAGAAAAAATGTAAGCAATCTAAACCAGTTAAAGAATAAGGTTTAAAATTTGGCAAATGGCATTATTTTTTAAAAATTATATCCCTCTGTTCCATAATAAAAGTTCAGAGGAGGTTATGCTTTTCCATTACTAAATCTAATCCTTTATAGACTCATGCAAAAGATTAATTTTCCCCAGCAAGTGACAAGTGTTTTCAGTCTCCAAAGATGCTGCAAAGACTCTACAAAATCTTCACTACTAATTTATTTCCTTGTGGATCATGGTTTCAGGAGATAACAAATGAAAACAAGAGATAGGTAGATATAAGAGTCAGAGGGTCACAAACTGAAAAATGGCATACTGGAGGGGGACAAAGGGGAGCTGCTTGCTACCTGCTGCCAAGTATGGTATCATGTACAGCAAGCCGATGCAGAGCAACAGCACTGGGCATGAATAGCCATAAATCAGCCAAGAAAGACAGTGACTGGAAGCAGATTGCTGCTCCTTTCCCCATTAGAACAAGTCATTTGGCTTTCAGGACGGTGCTGGGAACCACCTGAATGAACTGGTTTAGTGGGCCACGTGGCACTCTAGCCACCATTTGAATCCTTCGGACACAAAACATTTCCTCCCACATGTATTAGCCCTCTGGAAAAGGCACCAAGAAGAATATACACTATAAAAACCAAAGGTGAGACCAAACATTAAACATGTATTATAAATTTCTATGGATTAAAGTATTAATTAGAAAAAGTAAAGTATTTTTTTCAAGAAGAAAGTACAATTGTTATATTTCTCTGGAATTAAGTTCCTGATTAAAGGTCAAGGATATAACATAACTTACAGCTGGTTTGAATAACACATCACTTCTTATAGGTATAAAAATTCCAGATCCTCACAACACCAGTGCATAAGACAGTCAATAACAGACAAGTTAGGAACAGGCCAGACAAATGTCAGATTTTTTTCACATTCAATTATTGGTACATTGTAACATTTGAGATGCAAGAACTATACCTAAATAAGCTATAAATGGATTCCTCAACAACAAAACCACAAGCAGATAGTTGAAGTCCAAAAAACAACTCCTATTTCTGCTTTGAGACAATTGGAAAATTCCCATCATTCTAAAGGGAGAAAACTTCAGCCACTGGGCAAAAAAACATTCATTTAAAAATCCTTGGTTCCTGTTTTTGTACATGGCAATTTTAATTGCAGAACTAGCTCAGGTAAGCATAGCTGAGTCTTCTGTTTCATGTGTTCCAGCTAAGAACTCTTTATGTTTTTATGGTGATTAAAATTCTTGTGGCTCAGAACAGTTGATATCATACATCTAAACTCTTTCACCTTATTTTCCTAATTTCCTCATTCAGATTTTCATTTTTGCACTAACTGGCTTAAAGTTTCATTTTATTGGAGCACATACTTCAGTGAATATTTAACACAAAACACATGTTCACTTTTTAGGCCCCTGAGAACTCTGAAATCAACTAGGAATTTTAACTGCAGTCCATTCACTTCATTATGAAGTCTCCATGTCAAAAGATTCATATCAAAATGAAACATTTTTATGAATTGACATTCTCCTCAACCTATGGTGTTACATGTCACAGCTTATATTGTGACATCTCACACCCCAGCTTTTTTTGCTTTCCCTTTCATATACTCAGTAAGTAAATTGCCTAGAAAGTCATACATCAACAGCCCTGACATCAGAAACTAAAAGAATTTCTTGAATTTCTTTCACAACTGGTTAATGGCAAATCACAAAACCCATGTTATTCTTTTGAACAGAAATACCACGTTATTCCCAGATGTAGAAGAGAAACTGCCATTTGAAAGAAAAAAAATTATCAGAACCTTCAAAGGAATAATTTTTCAATGATTTCAGGAACACTTGGTCCATAGAAATGTCTTAGAAGTAAATGCTTTCAAAGGCACTGTTCAAGCAGTAGGCAAAAGGGTTTCCGTTTATAAAATGGTTCCTATTTATGGGAAGGGAGTGCCCACTCCAGCTAACACGCCGGGGGCTGTCGTTATGTTGCCATTAAAACTTACTCTCAACTCATAAAGAGACCCATTTCATTTTAAATGAAAAGGAAATAATTCATTAAAAAAATAAGAACATTTAAAAGGTTGAGACATTTTACAGAACAGTTAATTGCACTAGCTTTTGAAATCACGAACAATAGGGTTGTTTAACAGAATCTGAACTCCCAGGTACAGTGCCTATAGCTCAGGCAATTTATAAATTAGTCAAATGTATCCTTTTGCTACCCAAAAAGTCTTTTTCTTTCCTTTTTAATTAAAAATAAGCACATTGCCAACAAGATCATGTGAAACCCCACACATCCATCCACTTTCTAAGCAGAATACAAAAAAAAAAACCAAAACACCAGAAGACATAAAAGTAATATAAAGTTTTTTAAAAAATTGTTCCAGCATGTTTTTGGCAGTGTTTTAGGCTTTGTCTAGCAAGTTCTTGCATCTAGAATTCCTTCTGTAGTTAACGAGAACCAAGGACTTCCAGGAGTGAGTGCAGGTGTATGGCAATGGCATTTCGTGCTTCTGCAAGAGGAAACCCATCTTCTGATCAGCAAGCATAAACAGATCATAGAAATCTACATGGCGGTGACAGAGGCATTAATGATTGATAGCACTGCCAGGTACTCACGCATCTATATAACCATTTAAAAGGTAGCATTAAGGAGGGGATAACAATATATGCCATAGCTTTTTCCAACATCATGTGATATACCAGTGAACAATTGTTTTTCCTTCTAGCTTTGCTTCTGCTTGACAAAGGGGACTGTAAGGACATCATGAGGTTATGCAGGGTGAAGATTAAAGAAGCAAAAGCTGGAATTCAGGCTGGCCATTGCCATAAATGATAACAAACATTGTTTTAATAAACACATTAGAAACAAAAGGAGGGCCAAGGGTAATCTGCATCCTTTATTGGATGTGGCAGGGAACCTTGCCACAAAGGGTGAGGAACAGGCTGAGGTACTTAATTTCTTCTTTGCCTCAGTCTTTAATAGCAAGACCAGCTTCTCTCTGGGTACTCAGCCCCCTGGGCTGGAAGACAGGGACAAGGAGCAGAAGAATGAAGTCCCCACAGCCCACGAAGAAACAGTTACTGACCTGCTGCTCCACCTAGACACACACAAGTCTATGGGGCTGCACAGGATCCACCTGAGGGTACTGAGGGAGCTGCCAGAGGAGTTCACCAAGCCACTCTCCAACATTTATCAACAGTCCTGGTTAACCTGAGAGGTCCCAGAAGACTGGGAGGTTAGCCAGTGTGACATCCATCTACAAGAAGGGCAGGCAGGAAGATCCAGGGAACCACATATCTGTCAGCCTGATCTCAGTGTTGGGCAAGGTTATGGAGCAGGTCATCCTGAGTGCCATCACATAGCTTGTAGAGGACAACCAGGAGATCAGGCCCAGCCAGCATACGCTTATGAAAGGCAGGCCCTGCTTAACAAACCTCATCTCATTCTACAAGGTGAGCCATCTAGTGGATGAGGGAAAGGCTGTGGATTTTGTTTATCTGGACCTTAGTAAAGCCTTTGACACCATCTCCCACAGCATTCTCCTGGAGAAACTGGCTGCTCATGGCTTGGACAGGTGTATTTCACGCTGGGTAAAAACGGGCTCAACGGCCAGGTACAAAGAGAGGTAGTGAATGGAGTTACATCCAGCTGGTGGCCAGTCGCAAGTGGTGTTCCCCAGGGCTCAGTACTGGGGCCAGTTTTCTTTGATATCTTTATTGACAATCTGCATGAGGGGATTGAGTGCACTCTCAGTAAGCTGGCAGATGACACCAAGCTGGGGGTGGTGTTGGGGGGAGTGTTGATCTGCCTGAGGGAAGGAAGGCTCTTTAGAGGGATCTGAACAGGCTGGACCTATGGGCCAGAGGCCAAGTGTATGAGGTTCAACAGCGAGAAGTGCCGGGTCCTGAACTTGGGTCACAACAATCCCATTCCTGAAGGTTTGGGGCAGAGAGGCTGGAAAACTGCCTGGCAGAGAAAGACCTGGGGGTGCTGGTCAACAGCCAGCTGGACATGAGCCAGCAGTGTGCCCAGGTGGCCAAGAAGGCCAGCAGCATCCTGGCTTGTATCAGAAGCAGTGTGGCCAGCAGGACTAGGGCAGTGATTGTCCCCCTGTACTCAGCACTGGTGAGGCCACACCTCGAATACTGTATACAGTTTTGGGCCCCTCACTTCAAGAGGGACATTGAGGTGCTGGAGTGTGTCCAGAGAAGGGCAACGAAACTGGTGAAGGGTCTGGAGCACAAGTCTTATGAGAAGTGGTTGAGGGAACTGGGTTGTTTAACCTGAAGAAAAGGACACTCATGGGGGACCTTACTGCTCTCCACCACTACCTGAACGGAGGTTGTAGGCAGGTGGGGGTAGGTATTTTCTCCCAGATAACAAGCATAGGACAAGAAATGGCCTCAGGTTATGCCAGGGGAGGTTTAGACTGGATATTAGGAAAGCTTTCTTCACTGAAGGGTGGCCAAGCATTGGAACAGACTGCCCAGGGAGATGGTGAAATCACCATCCCTGGAGGTATTTAAAAAATGCATAGCTGCAGTGCTTAGGGACATGGCAGTCCTGGGTTAACAGTCGGACTTGATGATCTCAAAGGTGTTTTCCAACCTAAATGATTCTATGATTCTGTGTTACTAGATTGCTACAACAATCTCTCATGGAATACGTGCACTATTCAAAGCTTCAAGTTTCTTTCTTTCACCTAATTCCCCTTCTTTATGTGACTATATTAGAACTGTAGCTTGTCCCTCAACACTTTCGGTGCTTTTACAAAGCACATTAGAAAAAAAAAACCCAACCATTAGCATTCTAGGGGATTGATACTGGAAAAGGATGGAACAAATACAATAAAGTAAGATTTTCTGAACACTATTCTTAAGCAATTTCTGCAAGAACATTTTAAACCTTTTTCTGATATCTAAGCAGCACTCAGCATCATCTTTGGAAAGAGTATTATGTGCCTTCAGGGTTTTGCTTGGCCAACTAGAAACTGAGTTCCAATCAGAGATTTTGGTACTTAGCAAGGTAAGTACCTTGAATGAATCAATGTGAATAAATAGATAAAGAGAATCCTCATTCTATGCTTTTATATTATTATTCAGGGGAAATATAGTCAGTTGAAGCAGCAACAACTACAAGTCAGCTCTTCAACAAATTAAGCATTGGTTTCAGGTCTTGCAGTGAAACAGGAAAAAAACACTACTGACACTTATTGGCACAATAAAGGCGAAAACCAACTACACCAGCAGGCTTGAAATACCCTTCCTTACACAGAAGCCAAATTCAAATCTGCTCTAAGCAGTAGTAAATCCATTAACTGTAACAGTATATTCAATTAAAGTTGCATTTGTCATAGATCTGAATGTAGCATTATAAGCCCACATTAACAGCAGAAAGAATGCTTATTCCAGCTCTACAGTATGGCAGGGATGAGTGCAAGCCTCTGTAAAAAGGAACTTTGTTGACTGCTAAAAGCTGAAGTCAGAGCCAAATTATAAACCGCTTTGATTTATGCATGTCAATGCAAGATGAATGCCATTCATTGGCACAAGCATCTGCTTTGAAGTATAAGAAAGCCCCTTTCTTTTTTCCAGGAAAGGTGTAATTTTAAGACCACATGACAGAAACTGGAAGCACTTGTAGTAAAACAGTCAACCAACCAGAACATGACACATGATGCAATAGGGAGCTAGGTTCCCATCATAGTGAAGTACATAATTTTCCTGGCCCATACTGTACAGATTCCAACTCTGCAATGGGAGCAATTGAGAGTTTTAGGGCTACATTGCTTCTATGATACCCAATCAAGATAGAAAGTTCATGATTTTGTACCAGATTGTAGCCTCATACAGCATCCTGATGTAGATTAGCAAGTGTATTGAGAGCCCAGATTTACTCATTTGTATGAAAGACTGAGAACTGTCATTCCCCCAGCTCTAAAGACATTGGACAACCACCTCCAGTACAGGAGTCTTCTGGGTTATCAGTTTATCTTCAGCAACTTTTGACATAGAAGTTACCACCACAGATAATTTTTTCATGGTAAAATCAAAAAGCTGCTTTTACAGGTCAGATCAGTGATCTGGTTTTAGAGATGTTCTTTGGGCAAATGTTCTCCTTAATTATACTGGCACAACCACACCAGTTTTAGTAAAGTTGCATAAGTACAAACAAGAGCAAAACACAATTTCAAATCAATAACTAGCTGGTCCTAGGTGCAAGGCTCTGGATAGACTTTAATGAACTTAGTTCTCTTGCTAATTCATTGAAATACTGAGAACTAAAACATAACACAATCTCTGGAAAATATATCAAAGAGGTATTCAAAAGCATAATTACATGAAACAGTCAAATAACATGAGTTAGTACAAGTCTGTCAAGAGGCAAAAATGAAGAAAAAATTGATGAGACTAAATCAAACAAATGGGCTGATTCCATCTTAAAAAACATCTTAAAAACCCACCAACTGAAGGCTTGAGACAAACACTTTAAAGCCACTAATAATCCATGGTAGTGTAATGTAAATCACAGAAGATAATAGCATTCTCAAATTCCAGTTTAAAAAAGTTAAGTATGGATATTCATACAGGATAAAAACATGTTATTAAGAACATCTCATTTAGGAAGCAGAACAAGAGATTCTAACTTCTGTATAAAGAAGCTTACTGTGAAGAGAAGAAATGTTTGTTTGGTTTGATCGAAATATTCAGTCCTGCTTTTTATGTCCATGACTCTAGGTTTTCATATTTTGTTTTTAATAATATTTATCTTTTCTGAAATCTCCTTACCTACAAGGAAATTTCTTCTATTCAACTGCATTGACATGTATGGTCATTCATTTCCATAGATCTGACCAGAATAAATTTCAATTTCAGTCTCATAGTCTCCTAAATATTTCCTCACTTGGAGTGGATTTCCTAGGGGCTCTGTACAACTGAAAAACAAAATACAGATTCACTCTACACCATTCCAAAATAATCAAGTTCTGCAAGGGAACAGGGAGTCTGCATAGCTTCCTATAGGGTTTAACATTGTCAAATAGGTCACATCTAATGATCTTCCAAGCCCAGATTCTGCACTAAACTTTCTCCCTTCACAGGTTCATTCTTCTTTATCATTCTTACTATTTTCCCAGGCTAATTTCATGAGAAATCTCTAACTATACTTTGGACTCAGAATGGTTAGCTCATCTCATGAATAAATAAATTCACCAGTGATAGGGTCCTGGCCTTTTCACGGGTATTAGTTTCCAATAACTAATTGGAATAATAATACAACGATGAAAGTCTGTAGTATCAGTTGGAAATTTTTATTTTTTTTTAATGGGAATGTTATAAATAAATGAAAATATAGTATCTGGTAGATGACATCCATCTCTACTAAAATCAGATGTGTCAAAAACAGATCTCAATGTTTTGAATCCAAGATATTAAAATGATTCACTTAAAGAGTTTTGTGAACAAAGAACGTTTACTTTCAATAAGCTTTTTAGAACTGGAGGAGTTTTGAAGAACTGGAAGAAAGGTGGAGAAGGATAATTCAGATATAATTCAAGTAACAATAAGCTCGTAAGCAAGGCACTGATTATGGACAAAAGCAGTAAAAAGGGTTTATATGGAACTCCATAGTGAACTACAAAAGAGTGATCTAGTTAATAGTTATTAACATTGATTTATGTAAAGGAAATCTTGACAAACCAAACAGACATAATTTTGAGATGAAATTGCAAGTTCAGGTGATGAAGGTAACACCACTGGACCTACAGTCCTGAGAAATGTGCATGGGAGTTACCAAGCAGATGTGTTTTACATGCAACACACAGTGTAGTCCCCTAATACATGCCACCATTGCTAACAACAGGCTATAAGCTTTGTCTGAGTTTGTCAGGCCTCTGGACTGAGGCTCTTCAGGCTTGTGCTGTCTGAGATTTTCTTGGCCTACCTGTTGCTTTGTTTTACTTGGTTTAGCTGTGACAGCCATTTCCTTAAATGGTCAAATTTATCTGATTAATTTGTTTTACTTGTGCTTAACTTTGTGTGGTACAACCACAGTTTTATACATAGCTGTAGCAAACAATTATCCTATGTATTTTATGACTAAATCAAAGATGCAGTGTAGAGAAATACAGGTCTGGTAGAATAACAAAAGCCTGGAGAAGGCAAGACAAATTTGCAATGTAGAGGACTACAGGAAAGATGAGAGATGGGGCACAGGCTTGACACTGGAGAGCCCGTGGCGGGGTATCATTAACTGACTAACAGTCAGTTAAAAAAATGTATACCTGGAACTAGACAGAATTGGTTTACAGGTAATAAAGAGAAGAAATAAATTATATTTAACATCTAAATAATATCTAATATCTAAAGAGCCCCATCTATCATAAACTCAAGTGTAACATGGAGCTGCAGACCAATGAGGAAAGCCAAAGCTGTGAATGCATGTTATTAAATATATAAAAACGACCACAGTACATCACACTGGGGGAAAGAAAAAACTACCAACATGAAGATCACATTTCTTCTGACAAAGGACTTCAGATGCTGACAAACATCTGTAACACTCCCTGAGTGAAACTGTTGTCGTTTGGACCCAGAGGAGCAGTGGAAGGGTGAACATGAGAAAGGGGATAGAAACCAAGAAGTGTGTGTATACCAATTTCAACTGCATTATTATTATTTCTTTTCCTGTGGTGGTTAGATCTGCACTCATAATGATGTGACTCTTAGGATTTCAATTATACTAGAAATAAATTCTTAGCTTTACTAATGTACAAGGTGTGCTTCCCCTTTGCCCATAAACAGGATTTTGAGCATGACAAGATGAAAGATACGAAATAATTGCAGACAAAATCTGCAAATTACACAAAATCTGGGGAAACAGAAGGTAGGGAACCTACTAGGTCATCAACATGGAGCATGCTGCAAATAATGGCATAAAACCACCCAGCTGGTATCTATTCATACTCCCAGAATTATGTTAGCAAGTTGAAGAGCTACTACAATAGCTATAGACTTATATGACACAAGGCATTATTCTGATCTCTTTCCTAGTGTCATCCTCTTCTCTCCTACCTTGAAAAATCAAAACTGTGGGATTATGGATTAGTAGATGGAGAGAAGGCATTCTGCCCAGTTTTTGTCTGAACACAGCAAAAGTCAACATAGAGTGTAAGAGGTATATACCACGACATGTTCTTGGTCAGTAGTGCTTATTCTGCCAAGGAGGGAAAAGTACAGATGGGAAATCAAATGGAAATAGATGTGCCACTGCAGCAAGTGCTCCCTTTGTTGCCTGACAGGGAGGAATGTTTCCCACCAAACTCTTTACCTGTGCACTGCTGGAGCTGCATATGGTCCCTATGGGCCCAGCTACTACTACGTTCAGTATACAGCTAACATTGGCACTTAATAATCTATCAGAAAACAAGAAAGTACTCTCTGTTTCAGGATCTCTGCTATGCTTTCAAAGTTTCTTGTCTTAAAATACCAAGTTTTACCTTATATTCCCAATTCAACCTCACTTAAAAAATTCTAATATCGGAGTTCAAACACTAGGGCAAATGTGGAAAAAAACAGTACCAGGGAGAACAGGAAGGCTCCTTTGGGTGTTAACCTGCATTTAGATTGGCTCACATTGCTTGTGAACCCACACCCTCACTCTTACTAACTGGTTTTCTTTCCCAGAAGAAGGAGTTCTTTATTTTACTGTATACTGTGACAAGAAATTTCAGTGACTTTTTAACCTCTACCGTATAAGCAGATCTATTTGACAGTAACATATAAACCAAAATGTTGTCTAGGCATTTGAGCAAACTACTGTGCAAAAATCCCCTTCAAATCCAAATTTCATAAACTACATTTGGTTGCATGGTATTAGTCATTGGTATCAAAAAGCTCATGAAAAGTATTTGGTTACTAAGAAAAAATAATTTCTGTCTATTAATGTTTCAGCAAGCAATTTCCTGGACTAAACAACACAAAACAGCATTATAGAAAGGGTCTGTTTTCCCCTCTTCTAAAATAGTTTGTCAAATATGTTAGGAATAGGTATCCAAATAAATAATTCTGCTTGTCTGCAGGGAGCAGGCAACCACACTGCATAATCCCATTCAGAATTATCAAACTATAAACTGAAAACAAGCTAATGCGAAAGAAATCCCCAGCAAATTTAACTGGTTGTATAGAAAGGTTGTTTCAGAACCTCAAAGCCCTTTCCAAATTTCTTGCATTCCTTTGTTCATGACCAGTCCAGATGTTTTTCTTGTGCCAAATAATTCTCCAGGTTAAAGAGTTGAAACAACATATCTTTATTTACTTTTAAAGTAGCTTGCTGGCCTCCCTAGCTATAAAGGGACAGGCCATGGACAGATCCAGAACTTCATCTGAAATTAAGGCAATTGCCTCTTCTTTGTTACCACAACATGAAAAACAGGATACCAGTCCTTCCAGATCTACCTGAACTCTCCTCTGCAGTAGAAAATCAAATTAAGGGTAAGCAAACAATAAATTTTGTCATTAGCAAAACCCACCAGTGTTTTCACTCCAGAAAGACAAAACAAAAGTCTGCATCTACACAAGATTCATTTGGATGAAAAACAGGTTTCCAAGATGATTGGTCTTGTTTGTGGGCTCAGATTTAGAGTTCTTGACCAACCTCCAAGAAACCAGCTTGCCACCATTGTTTTAATAGACACTACTCTCAAAACCAACGTGCCTGGAAGAACAATAGCATTTCTAGGAACAATTTTATTAAATTTTGAGATCAAGTTAAAGCCAGCATTTTAGGGAGACAGGAAGAAAAAAGCCTGCAAAACCGGGGGGGTGGGGGGGGTGGGAGGGGGGGTGGGGGGTGGGGGGGAGAAGTAGTTAAAAAAGTTAGATTTTTCCCAATTGCACAGGCTTAATTTATGGGACGTTCACAGATCATCAGAGCATAAAGAAAACCATGCTGATATTTTCAAAGCTAGCTCAGTGCTTGGTGAATATAACTGACTCCAGGACTCTTTTCCTTTTTTAATTCTCGGTTGAGTCTTGATTTCCTCCAAGGCGGTGAAGTTACATGGCTTTCACCATGGTTAGATGCTCTCAGTTCAACTTCGAATCTGTCATCTATGGTATGAAGGTTTCCTTCTTATTTTTATCATCCTGGTTGGAATGAAAGAAGCGTTTTCAACTACCTTATCAGCTAACATTGCAAGACTCTTCTGACTCCCATCTTAGGATGTATTATTAATGATAGAAGAGCACAGCAGGCAACAGAATTTTACACAATTGATGGCGCTGAGTACCATGCCAAGATATTATTAATGTAGCTTTTTGTGAAAACAAACACAGATCCAAAATACAGCCTTTAGCTCATGGGGCCATGGTTTAATATATCAGGATGGGAATCTTCTGTTATGGATGTTTTGATTCAGAACAAAAAAGCAAGATGGCTTTAGGTCAGCATTGCCTATGTATGTGTCTCTACATCCTTCTTTATCTCCCCAAATCACTAGCATTGTCAGTAAATCCTTGGTGCTTTTTTCCCCTGACCTAAAATCCTGCAGGAGACTTGGAAACAGAATCACTTGATTTTGTTGTGAAGTTTGGTATGACTCCCATATCACGGTCCTTCAAAAATAGGTGTTAAATCAGAATAGGAATGGAATCTAACTTTGTTCCCATTCAAGACTTGGTTTAACTGCTAATTGTTTTTTTTAAAAAAAAAAACAACCACAAACAAACCAATAACAGCTGTCCATGGTTTAGCTGATTGTCATTATCAGAGTTAGTTTGCTTGCTGTTCACATCACTGTTAAGACATAAAAATAAGCAGCAAGAGAAGAAAAAAGGAGTTGATCTACTCAGCTTACAATGCCAGTTCTCCCTCACTAAGACCGTAGATACCAGGCTACTGAAGTTCTGAAGTTCTCATCAAGGAAATGTGTTTTGAAGAGAACCTCATACATCGGCTTGGTGTAATACTATGCAAAGTATCAGTTTGTGTCTAACAGCAGTCAGGTATCAGTGTTGCCTTTCTGCTTGCAAAACAACCGGCACTGAGGCTGTGGCTTCACTAAAAGAATTTTCTCTCAGCAGTTTCCTGAAAGCCAGAGAAAGATGAACTTCATTTCCACCAGTGAACTGTAACAGGAGAACTCTGATGATACATTACGCATAAGTAATGAGTCATGCTGCAGTTTCCTGCTTCAGTTTATTGAGTGCAGAGTTGCTTGGCCTTTTTCTCCAGCTATGACCCTTCTTCTCAGAAGCCCTTGAAGACAGCTCTTTCCTTTCTGTCTCCATAGTTACAGTCAGGATCAAGGATACAGGTTTGTTATGCAGGCTCCTACTCTTGGCTCAGAGGCAGAAACCTACACCCACATCTTCTAAAATCATGGTGGCCAACAACAGCCTGAAATACATGCAAGAGCAACACAACTACACTGCTAGTTTACTACACTGCTCTGGTGTTTTAAATGTATGTACTTTTTGGTGGATTGTCTTTTTAAAATCTAGAAGTATCTGTAAGCGTTCATATTACTAAGGACCTTTATCATAAATTCCAAATAGTTCTACAGACTCTCTTGCCAATGACAAACTCCTCAGGAAATAGCAAGCATGATGATTGTGAACAAACTGAGATGCTTGCTGATTGAACATGACAGGGCAAGAAGTTCAAGGCACTCTAGATGTAACCTACTGGTTGAAGGAAAATCTGTGCAGTGCCTGATAATTCTTATATCTAATAAGATAATGTATTCACATTTATACATCTTCATCATCAGAAATTAATGGCTTATAATCATGGTTGAAGTATTTTCTTAATAGCTTGAATATGATCTAGGTATGGGAAAGGAAAGCATATTATGAAGTGGAAGTGCCTAAAGACCAAGTGAAAAATCATTGTTTCTAAACAATGTAAACAAAAAATACTAGCAGAAGAAATAAATGCAGATTGACCTTCATGACCCAATGATGTGTGCAACAGATTGCCAGTGGTACAAAACCATGGATCTCCTTGGAGGCTGGTCAGGCTAGTCCAGTTTACATCTAACTGATCCTCAAAACCAAGAAAGTTCTTGGCTGCAACATCAAAAGGCTGAAGGGTCACGTTTTTACTGAACTTTACCATTTTCCTGTATGCATACACATGCAAACACCCAATGTCAACCTGCAGTAAATGTGAATTTTTCAGATAAAGTAACTAAAAATTTCATTCTTCTGACCAAATCTTCTCACATCTCCCTTATTGATTTCCTTGTCCTCACACCATCTTTACATATTTTTTCTCATTTTCTGACACTTTAAAAAGACCTTCCATAGACTTTCTTACAAGCTTATTTCAGAATAATTCCTATTTCTCTTGGAGCAGCAGTGGCCAGGAATATCTGCTACATAGTATTTGTGTAGTTATCCGTTCTCCAGTGACAAGCTTATCTTCAAGCTGTTTAACATTTCTGGAAAGCTCCTTGACATGTTCTCCATGAAAGGGAGTTGTATTTTGGCAACTCTTACGCTGTTTCCTTTTTGCTTGAGGTAGAGCATATTCATCTGATGGGTATTTTTGTCATCACAAGTATTTTTTGTGGTGCCATGGACTAGGCATTCTGAATGCTTCTACAATGCATCTGCTGATCCCAGACCAAGATCTTTTAAAGACAAATCCTTTTCCTCTACAGCAGGGAGGTTAAGCGTGCAAGCACAGCTCTGCAGATAAGCGTTTATCCACCGTTACACGTGGAACCCAGATTGAGCAGATCTTGTAGTGGTCTCTTAGCTTTCATTCCCTGGATTTCCTACTACTATGTTTATAAATTACAACCAATTAGGATGATGGTTATTGCTTGGAAAAAAAGCCACTGGAAGCGAAGAAAACTCTTACTTCATATATGTTGGGAAATATCTGAAGAGGACATTCACTGATGGGAATAGTTAATTTTTCTGGGGTCTCTGTAGTATGGTTTCTAAGTGCAATCTTAAGTGGGAATGCAATCGTAAGTGGTGCTTGAAAGCACTGCACTAAGAGATAAAGTATATGATGCATTAGCATCTAATGGTACCCAGTACATGATGCTCAGTCTTCACATAGGAGCAACTTTTAAGGTGAGATAACATCTGGATAAATATATTTTCTGTCAGTGGTGCATCAGTGCAGACCCCAGTCTACCTTCCTGCCTTCCTAACACTGAAAATGCACATTTTAAATACAAAAAAACCCCATATCCCCAGTGCTGGTGACTGTCCCTGGCCTTAGTCACTCAACTACAAATGGAAACCTTTGAAACGCTTTCTCCAGTCGTTGGTAATCTAAACGTAATTCAAACTATTAATCTAAAATACTTTTATGCACCCTCTAAATTACAGCTGGCTTCTTCTATTAGCTTGAATAGTCATAACTGTTGTAATTTTTTGTTGTGTTCTAGTTTTAACACAGCTTGTCATGTCTTCCTTGGTGAATTATCATTTTCACTCTCATTTCTCCTGGGCTGAATGTTGCAGAAGATATTGCAACATAATTTATTCCCACAATCTAATCTCTTAAAATCAAGTTGTACTTTGGTGGCTGTTTGGAAAATCCAGCTAATTAAAGCTATTATATGTGGTATAATTTTGTATGATTTCTACTTACACATGCAAACAAGTACATAAACATTTATATGTATATGTAAATATATGTTTATACCCATAAATATTATATATCTATATATAGATACTTCCATGCAAAGCATAAATACACATTTTAAACAAAATAAGGCAGCAGCCTGGTAAGATGAACATAAACATGTAGATGTTGCTGCTTTCCCTGTCGCTGCTTCCATTTACTGTCTGCTTACAAAACTAGGACCCAATTATCCTATTTTACTTCCAGTAAAATAGAATTTTTATGTAACTGTTTATTCCATCTAAGACACAAATCTAGACTTCTTGCCTTTGCAGTTTCTAGATTTCAAAAATCCTAGGCAGGTATTTCTTTTAAATTACCTACAGATCATATCTTTCCTTCTCCTGTCACTCTTATTTCAAGAACCCCACCGAGAATTTGCAACTATGGTAAACATCCCACTTTCCTGTCTGATGAATCAGGAGGAATAGATGGCTGTAGAAGTGAGAGCAGCCAGTTAAAATAGCCAGTTAAAATCAGTCTGCTAAATTCATTGACACTTCTTAGATTTTCCTAAATGTTAGTCATATTCTTAGCCACAAACTACACCAATATCTCACAAAGAATTAACTTACTGTGACTAAACTAGAGTTCCTTCGACACATATCTATCATGAACTGCAAAATTTCTTTAAGAATCATACACACATCTTTCCATGGACAATGGACATTCTGCCACCTTCTTCCAATATCTAAGATTCTTCCATAAGATACAAAAGAAAAGCATTAGAAATTGCAATCCCCATCCAAACAGTGCAGGACATTGATAGGTGCTATCAGACTTCTGGCCAGCTCTGTGGCTCATTTCTTGCTATCATCACTAGGTCTGAGAAGACACAGTGAGAGCTTGTTCTATAGACTCTCT
Source organism: Falco naumanni (assembly GCF_017639655.2). Classification (NCBI taxonomy): domain Eukaryota; kingdom Metazoa; phylum Chordata; class Aves; order Falconiformes; family Falconidae; genus Falco; species Falco naumanni. The sequence continues at coordinate 59,811,027 of NC_054056.1, read as the reverse complement.
GTGCTCTGCAATGTCAATATCCAAATATCCACCTGACAGAGATGGTTTTCTCAAAAGTGATATTGGCCAATTGCGTTATTCCTCCTCAGAGAATTACTGGCATAATTATGACTGTGTCAGAGAGACAGAAATGAGAATATTAAGATACGTAAAGATAATGTTCATACTGCTTGCAATGATTTCTAATAATCACTTACAGATTGAGTGTGGTTTTGTATACTGGGTGTTCATGATATGCCTAAGACAATTGCTTTAGGAATGTCTCACCCAAATAGACATTATATACTTCCATAGTTTTCTGCAAATGAACAAACCATCACAAAAATCATGTGTGTGCATTTGAGAAATAATATACAGATAAAAGTTAACATGGGAAGAAAAATAATGTTACTAGCTGTCAACAAATCGTTCATGGAACGAATTAAAAAAATATTTCAAGTTAGTAACTTTTTCCAACAAATTTTATATAGCATTTATCAGAACTGGCAAATTTAAAGTGTTGGATTTTCTGCTTTTTGAAAAGGAATCATGTCTCATTTAGGGATGGGATGAGATAGGCTGGGATGGGTTGGGATGGGAAGGGATGGTGCAAAAAAAGAAGCACTGGCTGTAAAATAATGTTGTATTTTTCCAGTAAATAGATCACAAGCATTGAAAAACTTCAAAAATTAGATGTAGTTGTGAAATTGTTGCTTTGACATGAAACAGCTACCTATGCATCTTTAAAAGGAAAGATCTACTCTCAAAAAACAGTGAAAATGTTTGTGTTGGCATTCAAGATAAAAATCTGTGTTTAGTATTTTATATTTATGAATTCAGCATCTGAAGAACATAAATCATAGAGAAGCAATGAAGTTACAAAAAGGAGACCGTTGGGACTCAAACAGTAAAATTTCTTGGTTTAACTTCATCATTTCAGTTAAATTCTTATTCCCTGTCATCTCTATGTGGATTCTACAGAGACGATAAAATACAAAGGGTTAATTTACAATTAAACTTAATTCTATCTCACCAGCAAGACAGAGCATGATAGAAGGCGGACAATGTATGTGGTAATTTTAACTAAGATAGTTGGGGAAAAAGTAAAATCACTGAATCTTCATTTTCTTATATCCTGTCTAGAGAGTGAAGCAGATTAGAGATTTTTACATTAAATTTGTTAGATAGATGGTAGAATCTATGTTACAATTAGTTACGGTTATAGGTAGGAACTACAGGAAAATGTGTAATTTTAAAATGGGCTTTACACTTTAGGTGAGTTTTGCAAGCAAGTAAAGGAACAAAAATGATGAAAAAAATCCTTCTTAATTATAGATTTTTTTCTGTTCGTTGTATACATGGATTTAACATATTTAACATCATCTTTGTTATCTTCTTCACTGTGTTCTTTCATTTCTACTCTTTATTGTCATAATACATAGAATTATGTATCATTACACAGTATTTTCACAAAGCATAAATTCTATTAAGTTCCTTGCTTGCATGATGACTATATGACATATTGTTATACCAGCATTTACTGACCATTTAAATAAAAAGATGACTGTAAGATGAGCCTGGAGACTACAGGAACTTCAGATACAGGTAATACACCTAAAAATCATTACAAATGTATATACCTGTTCTAGAAAAAGACTTTGTTTTTCTCCTCTGAGAAATGGCTCAGAAGACATTCTTGTGAGAAAGTTAGTCCACACAAAATGCCATTGTGTCTGTTACCCTTAAACCAATGCACAGAATTCCTACTAGCTCATGTTTGCTTTACTCAAGATGGTTACTACAATAGTAGTCAGACAGCAAATATATTATTTGCGAGACCTTTGCTGAACTTTGGACTTGCCTTCACACTTCAGAATATCTAAAAAGAAAATGAGAGAGAGACTGTGCTGCGTCCTTTGAAATCATCCCACTCTGCAGAGAACTTGCTTCTTCTAGGAGCCTCTTCCAGCTGTTTGCATTGTGCAGGATATGCCTTGAAAAGGAAATATACCACTCCTGCCAACCTCAAACATGGAAAAAATCTTGAGGAAGCTCCCAAAAATTAGTGAGTAGCAGCAAAAAATCAATGAAGTTACAAAAAAGATTTAATTTAAAATTCATTCTTAGCTCTGAGTATCTCATGCATATTTGTAGTCTGACTTTTTCATGCTTTCCCTCCCTAACCTGGGGTTTAGAAACTCTTTCCCAATAAATCAAGGCCAAAATTCTTGTGCAATCATACGACTATGATTGTTGGGACAGAGTAAGGAAAACAGCAGCAAGCCTTGCGATAATATCAGGAAAACTGGCAGACCTGATACAGCCACTGTTTCCACTAAATTTTCTACTCAAATGTCCACACAGCTGGCAATGACACAGAACAAACCCATTGTCCATTGTCTGTTCTCCTGAACAGCTTAGATCTCTTCCCTCACCACTGATTCTGGATGGAGATTGCTGCAGCAAGTAACTTTCCAGCATGTTTGAAACTCAGTTCAATTGCCTTAAGTTTTCAAAATCTTGTCTGCAGGTTAAGTGAATGACAGATGGTGCAGTCTGCCAGAGCCAGTAAGTCTCCATTCGCTCTTTTCGATGCTCTACGAAATTATAATGCTTGTTAGCTTTACTTATGTAAGTGAACAGAAATGATGCAGAATGAATTCAAAACACACAGAAAACATACGACTCAAGACACATGTTTATGGTGGATTTAAAAGGAGCCAGGGGAAGGTGACATCTGATTTCTGCTTAGCCATTTACAAGTTAATGAAAGTGACTAAAACTGAAAACCGTACATACATAAATGCATGCACACACACAAATGTGAATTCTGAGATGACTCATCCCTTGGTGCTCCCTGAATTTATTCCCCTTGCATCCTCCCCACAGCCCTTCTAGAATCATACATTTAACTGGAAAGGGGCTGAAGTGGGATCCAGGCAGGACACTAGCAGGTGCTGCAGTGTCTCTACTCCAATTTATAGATGTACTTGCACATATGCTGACCTTTGTTGATGAAAGCTGCTGCCACAATCACATAGAAAAATGTAAAACAAGGCCAGAAAAAACACACAGATTCAAACCCAAAATGTAGGGTCATAAATTTTTTAAAACCCCTAAGGAACTGGAAGGCTATGACTCCTGATTTCTAACTGTATACTTTGAGGAGATGATATTTTGTACACTGAAGATCAAGTATGACCACAGAAAAAGGCATCCACTTTTTACAGCAGAATGTCCAAAAACTTCACAGGGTAGGGAGATATTATGGGTGATATCCAGCATAAAGGTGCTCATCCAGAAGCTGTGTTCCTTCACCTAGTGGAGGTGTGCAGCCAGTAATCTCCCCACATTCTCCACTCTCTTAGCTGCATGAAAAAGAAATGCACATTCCCCTGGCTTTGAAAGATACTGAAATCAAATAAGTTACCAAAATTAACTAAGTAATTCCCAAGCGAAGTGAATAAAGTAGTACTGCAGCTGAAAGGAAGTCTTATTTTGTGGTTGTCTCCAGTAGAATAAGCCACACAGGGACAGTATGACCTGGTTTTCTTTTCTTTTTTGATAATTCACTTTTAACTGAAGGGTCAATTTGAAAGAGAGAGCAGAAAAAAAGTCTACAGAGCTAGCAAGAGTCAGCAATTCACAGCCATTTAAAGCAGTATAATAATACCATGGGACAGGGCTGGTTTGAAATCATTAAGGAGACCAAATCTTGAGAGGGGAAATTGTATCAAGATTGCATTATTTATAGACTTAAACTATTCACTGGACTGAATCCAAAGTAGTCGTTATTAAGCAGTGAAACTTTGCCTGCTATGAACAAACCATTCTGTTCTGTCTCGTATCAATATTACAACAGCTGGTTTTAGTAAAGCTTTTGGTAATGAGTTTTGGACCTATGTAATTCTGCTTCTGATCAACTTCATAATTTTATCATTACATCCCTTTTTGAAAGAAATTTACAAATGCACACATACAAAAAATTCCCCCAGCTATAATAACAGCAATTTCAAAGGAAAGAAATAATTTGAAGTTTGATCTGCCAACTGCCTACTTTGCATTTCAGTGTCTCTTGTCGGTATGTTTTATAGCTGGAAAATGCTCCTGAAAACCCCTTTAAAAAATTCATTTCCTGATTTGGTGACCAGTCCTGTAAAAATGTTATAACATGTAGATGGACATCAGAATCTTATAGATTATCCTGTGGGAGCATGGCCTTACAAATCATTCCCACAAAGATTTTTCCTTCTCAATAATCCATGAAGAAGTCTGCAAATGCTTTCACTCTAGGCACTGAGAGATTTAAAAAACAGATTGTAATATTTCATTTATTTTGGATAAAATAATTTGGTGGAGACAACACCATTATGCAGTGCACCAGAGCCTTCAAAGTACAGCACAGGAAAAGGTGTAACTGGGAAGGCATGGGAAGAAAGAAGGGGTGGAGAAGGAGAACAAAGTAGCAAAATACAGGGGGGTTGTTTAAGTTCTCATTGAATGTCTTTTGTCTGTAAGAAAAAATGCAGTATTCTTGCCCATGGTTTGTTTTCTCTCTGTGAACACATTAGGACATAAAATGAGGATTGAGGCAGGTGAAGGTGCAATATTTGGTTTCATCACTGCTGAAAAATAGAATACTCCGATGCAGAAATGGGAGTGGGAAATTCATCTGAACATGCTTACAAAGCAAAAAAGGGCCAGATATTGTTATACCCTATTATATCACATTAGTAAGCAGAATTCAGAACAGGTTCAGGCCCTGATGGACCTCTATTTGACCTTGCAGGGACCTTGTGAAGGTCTCACACCACGTCTTCAGGGAGAATTTTACAGATCCCCAACAGGACCCTTCAGAAATCAGAGTGATTTCCCAGGTGGAAGCATCAAGATTCCTTGATGCTGTAACTATGCTACCATGATAATGATGCTACAGCTGGCAACAGCACACATTATTTCCTCTGAATAAGGAGAGTTCTAAGAAATCATTATCCTATAAGGGACTGATTTCCCAGTCACACAATGCACAATGGAAAGAAAATGGAAGGAAAGTGTTTCATGATTTGATATTAACTGCAGTAGTGGGGGTTGAATTTTATGAATGAAAGCAAAGAGACCATTCCCATCCCGCACCAACACTCCAGTCCTCCTCTTTTGGAGGACTTCTGGAAAAAAAAGCAACTCACTCTATACAGATAAATAAATAACTGGGAAATATGACAAATCAAGCATCTGTGGATCTGCTGACATCTCAAAAGTGTGAACACTGGAAGTTATCTTCTTGTAAATGTGTGTAGGTTTATCACTTTGAACATGATATGTTTGCTATAGATATAGGTGACATTATAGATAAAGTGACATTATCAAATGTCCAGTCCATTTGATAACTCATTTTCCTTAAAAAAAAACCTGATGGATTAGGTCAGCTATGAATTAAAATGACACATTTACAAGTGCTCTGATATCCTTGCAGCAGCAAGGATATTGTCCACACAAGGCATACCAACAGACAAGAAATTTGATTATAGATTTCTGAGTGGAGAGGAAAGAAAAACATTCTTCTGAGTTGTTATTCTCTATTCTTGGTGTTTAAGGCATTTTGAGGAAAAATAATAATCTAACAGCATTTTTCTACACAAAATCAGTTTCTGAGCAAGCCCTTTATATAGATGCTTCCTAAGGACCAGTTGCACATACAAAGGGCAATTGAGTGACCCATATCTCAGGTGATTATTCCCCTCCACTGTATATAACTAATATAATGACTCAATAATCATCAAGAGAGCACAAACAAGAGACAAGAAGCATACCAAGTGGACTTCTTCAGAACAAGATGCTAAGATTGCTGTTCGTTTAAGCAGCCTTCTGCACAGCACCACAAATCAGTCTTTTTTCAAAGAGATCCTTGAGGACTGCTTTTCACAGGGAGAGGGAAGGAAAGGAAGAAAGTGATAGCCCTGAGCAAATTATCTGGATTTGAATCACTTGCCAGTTCAGTTCATCTAGTAGAAATATTTTCTAAGTGTTATTTATTTTTCAGGAGAAATGGGACACCATAAAGTAACTTGTCTTACTGTTTGACATATACAAGTGTAATGTTCAGTCCATATCAGGAAATGTCTTGTTCATATAACACATATTTCCCAGAGGGCATTATAAAAAGCTTTTCCAGAATAATTAGCATAATTGAATAAAAAGAATAAGGATCTGGTTTCACATACATAGTCTTCTGGTTAAAGGTGGAAGCTGAAATATGTTTTTCAGAGAGCATGGAATTACTTCCCAAGGAGGATACTCTACAGCAGAAAGTACCAGAAAAACCACATGAAAAAACCCACACTGGGAAACTCAAGTGTTTTCAGATTAATATATCAGTTCTTTCACATACTTCTTGTTTAACTGGTGGAACTACTAAAATTATTTTAATAACTGTTCAGATGAGATAATTATTGGAAAAAATACTCAACCCAAACCAACATAACTAATGTTACTGCAAGGAGACCAAAGTACAAGATTGAGAAAAACTGAACATATCTGTTTCTGCTGGATTATTATATTTTAATCTTTTTTGGTTTATTCACTTGAAATCAAATCTGAATCACAACATGATTCTCTATGTAAAGGACTTCTCATCTATAGTTTAAGGGCAGGCACAGCTGCATCAGAAGTTCAGCCACCTCTATCAGCATGCTGTGCAAAATGCCAGCTGAACCCTGGACTTCACCAGAAGTCATTGTATTGGAGATCAGGTATCATCACAGGGCAGGGTCAAGAAAATCAGAGCTACCATTGGCTGTTACACATGCCAAAAGTAAAGAACTCATAACAGAACAAGAGTAAAAAGGTTATAAAACAAAAACACGTCATGTAAGCAAAACTGCTTGAAGTTGATTCCTGGCATGAAAAGCAGTATCCTCAGAAGGTATAATGCCTTCCATTCCTGCCAGATATCTGTGACTAGGTTACCAGTCAGCCGGAGCAAGGAGGTGGTTTTGCCTTCTTCTCTCTCAGTGACATGATATCCCCAAAGAAAACAGACTTATGAATATAAAAAGAAAGGGTGGAGGTTGGGGGTGGGCATGGGAAAACATTCACCAAAAGCCAAGAAATATTGAAAGACAATTTTTCCCCTGTCATTCTATCTTTTTAGTCTTGTCTTATCTCCTCATGTAGAATCAGTGATTCTTAGTTGTAGCAACTTCCACTCAGTTTCTTTTTGTCACTGAGGAATTTTATGACCTCCAAGATGTGGCTGTCTACTCCCTGCTCCTCTCAGGAGTCCTCTCTGGACTTCTCTGCCTGACAATGCTCTTCAGGAGCCTTGAGAACTTTCTCCTCCATGAAAAAAAAAATCTTCCCACTCCCCATCTGATCCAGCTGGTTTAAAAGGAATACAGTATGACTGTCAATAAGAGTAAAAAATCCCATACTGTCCACCCAACAGCGACAGTGTTTCTTCTCTTGGCATATGGGCCAAGCTTTGCAGTACTTCTTCCAGGGTCAAATCCTCTGCTTCTGTGTTACAAAGCATGGAAAACAAGAAGGGAGCAAGATTCATTGGGTTATAGCTCTACTGCCACATCAGCTCTGACTGCAGAGGCATGGTTTGCAAACAGCTGCCCAGACCAGAAGCCAGAAGGACAAAAATGCCAAGTTCTGTGTGCAGTTTATGTGGTTTAAGACACAGATACCTTTTTAACAGTTAAAGCACTGGCTATATTTTGGCTCCATTGTGCCTTCCAGGAACTGCTGCTATGGATGTGCAGGACTGCATTAAACTCCAAGCTTGGGGGTTTAATTTCTTCATGTTCCTGTTTTTTACAGAAATATTTAGAAGTTAATGAATTAATTTGAAAATACCTTTGACCAAAGTCATCAACAGTTATTTAGGTGGTGAAATATCTCAGTAATGAAAGCAAAGGAAAGGCAACCTAGCTCTGTTAAGTATCTTACTTCTAAGCACATTTTTCTCTACTAAAGCCGTGTCCACGTATGTCTAACTGTGTTTTGGCATAAGCTAATCTCCATGTTTCCCACACCGCTCAGTGCTCTTTTAGAACAGCTGCATGACATTTGAAGGGGGGGGGGGGGGGGGGGGGGGAGGAATTTCGTGATACAAAGCATTCCAGTGAGCAGTATGCACTGTAATTCTTTTGCAGCCCAGTGTAAAATGTCTAATTGGATTCTAGAACTTAAAAGGGATAAAGGAAACAACTTTCTCACTTATATCTGCCAGTATTCCATAAATCATCTGCTTCAACAGTGCAGTCCAGGTTTTAGATAGCAGCACAGCAACATGTGGAAGATGCAATTTGATGTTACAATCTTGCAATTCATTACCATCAGCAGTTTTATAGGTCTTAGGAGCCATGAGGCCAGCTGACTGCATATGAGTTGGAAGACTTCAAAAGTGAGATAGCAGAGAAGACAAGACCAAGTAAAATCCATATAACTTTTTTTCAGAGTAGCATTGTTCACTGGAACACCACATCTGGTTTCAGCTTGGACATAATAGTAATGCAGACCTGGCATGACCTGCGGGGAATGGTGTGATGACAAAGTAATTTTTCTAGAAACCAGTGCAAACTCACTCTGAGCAACAGAAGTTGGAGACAAACAAAAGCTGTTTCCTTAGCAGGGTGAAGAAAGTGGCCAATATAATCAGGAAGTTTACTATTGCAGCCACCACTAATTGACAGCTAGTTTAGTGTGCTAGAACTTTCAAGCAATTTTCCTGGAGGCAAGCAACACTTAGTGATACTAAACTGTATTAGAAGTGCTATTTCAGACTGTCATCTTCAGCTACATAGTAAAGGAGTTCAGGATTGCTTACCTGCTTTTTCAGAGACTTATATCTACCTGTGAACTGTACAGGGAACACAGTCTCTGAAGTTTTATCATCTGAATTACATTTAAACAAGATATCTGATGTATCTAGCACCTAACTTTCCTCTTGCACCAATCACAAATTCTGCAGGTGTTTCTGGTTCTTTTAAGGCCTGTTTGACAGCTGTGAAAAGTTTCTGAATATTAAGCATAATGAATAGTTTCTGAATAGTAAGCGTAATGAATAATGACACAACTGCTTGATGACAATGGGAGAGCATTTTGCTACCACATCCACAGCGTTCAGTATGGATGGTGGAGGTACTTATGTCATTCCAAGAGGCTTAGCATACTCTGTCTTTTCCTAGATGACAGATAAGAAAGAGAAGTTTATCCAGAACCTAACTAAATTAGCTGAAAACTGACCTGTAAGTTTAAAAGGGAACATGGGGATCCCACTAGAAAAATCCAGTATCTGCTTCTTGAAGCAAAGATCTCACTTTGCACAAACTCTATGAGCAAGTGAAAAAGCTTCTCTAACAACTAGGAAAGAAAGCAGCTTTATAAACCTACCAGTCACATTAAAATAATGTATCTAAAAATCTCCCAAACTGATGAGATGGTGTTCTCACACCTTAAATGCTGGCTGTAGGAAGACAGAAAGCATTCTGCAAAGGAAATTAACTGCCTTTATGTAAATATTTATTAGTCATTGCTGATTTGGGCTGAGATTTGACACAACAGGACAGACTTAAAACACATGAAACTGAAGTTCAACAAGATGAGTACACTTATGTACTTAGTACATGACAGTGACATATCCAAGTCACTGTGTTCATAAACAATGCATTAAAAAAGCCTTAGGAGACTCTTCCAGTTCTAGAGGAGGCATTTTACAGCTAATCATCCAGAAGAGGTAAAAAAGGGGCAGCTGGCATATCTCCTCATATGCTGTGGAGAACATGTATTTACATAGTGTCTCAAGGTTCACAAGCAGAGCTGCTGCATTCCATGTCAGTTCAACTTACCATCCCGAAATGTGATTACTGCCTGAAAGCTCTCTGTCTTTTCCAGAAGCCTTTACTCTATCCCTTCCTCTGCTTTCTTAGCACATGGACAAAATTTTCTAATAAAAGTTGGTTCTTTTCCTTAATTACACAATTAAGCTGACACCCAGAGCTGATAAATTAAAGAGAGAATGAATTTAATCTCACAAGACATTGTTAATTTGCCTTTTCCTCTTTCCCCCACTCTTTACCAGGAGAAATCTGAGATGTTGTGAAGCATCATGAAAATCCAGAAACAGTTTCCTCATCACAGAAGAGTCCATTGTTGAAGGACGTACCTGGTGTAAAAGATACCACCCTGGCCACTCTGCTCTGCATACAAGGCTGGACTGTTGCTTGTTTAAGAATAAAGGAAGAACTCTTGGCATTCTTTTAACCTAAGAATTCACAATTCTTCCAATGGGACAAAGTTTCCAAATATATAAAAACCAGCTGTTTTGCTGTTACACCAGCATGCCCAAGGTCATGGCTCTTGGATTACTTAGACAATAATACCATGTAGCTGTTAATTAGAAGAAACATCTATGCCACAAGTTGCTTTACCCTTACTCTGTCTGAGCACTCCCAGTAGGAAAGTGAGAGTAGTAGACCAAAAGGGAAGCAGACAAGAAGTAATGAACATCTGGACTTATCTTTTTTTCATAGGACTCTTGTTCAGTAAAATAAAATTAATAGTTATTATTACCTTTCAAGATGCAGAGTTTTATTCATAGTCTCAGGGCAAACTACCAAAATTAAGCATACAGAGCTCAAAACACTGATCAAACTGTGAACCAAAGTACTTTTCCTTCCTTGCTTTCTTGTCTGTTGTAAAAGCAGTTCTGGAAATCAAGCAATAATGCCATTCACTGCATTTAATACCAACGGTTACATCCGTCTTGGGATAAGCAGCCAGCCAAAGAAAAATTAAGCCTTCCAACAAGAAGATGAATAAGCAGCACACTTGGTCAGCTGCATAGCTGGTTTTCTAGTTTTAACAAGCAAACATAAAACACCTGGCATTGGTAAGAAACTATGCGCATGAAGAGGCATATAGACCAACACACCAGAAAGAGAAGTGTCTGGCCATCATTTGGAACTAGCTTATTAAATGCACCTACTGGATTTTATTGCAGTTTCTCTTGATTATTCCAGCAGAACTGCTTCACAGCAGTCTCTACCTGGGTTCTAGAACCTAGAAAACATGGGTCTTTCCTTTAAGATGCAATGTGCCAGACAAGAGTCTGATGTCCAGTAGATCTGTGCCTTCTCAGAAGGCAGAGGTTGGCAGAGGAAAGCAAGTTGGATTCAAGGTCCTGCCCCCATCAGTGCAAAACTCTGTGACAGAACAGGGTGGCAATATCTCTTGCAGAATAAGTCACCTTCTCTCAGTACATACAGCAGGAGTGTCACTTGTAGTTAAGCAACCATAACTCGACTGAAGACCTTTGAATTTGCTCTAATTCACATTCTTGCTGCCATTTGCTATGATAGTTCATAGGTCTTGACTGCTGTGCAGGAAGGATTCCCTTCCCACAGGGCAAAAATCCAAGACATGCCATGACTAAACTCACAAAGAGCACTAAACGGAGCTAATAACTAGCACACCCAGCTTGTGGTAGAAAGAGATACAAAATAGTTTATGAGTAGCTGAGAGCTGTTGAATAAGTATACAGACAAGGTGATCCTAGGGTAGTAGGTCCACAAGGAAGACTGGCAGCTTGATATAAATGAGGAGCTGTGCTGTGTGGAGTGGCAGGGAGAATGTCAAAAGCTCTTTAGTCTAGTGGGCTGCAGAATTCTGTCTATTCACAGGAATATCAAACTTGTTCTAGAATACTTTCAAGTAAAACAAAACCTAGGAACTGGCTATCATTTCTGTAGTAAGAAAGATAAGGATTTTGAGTTAATGGGGAAAAAATAAGGTAAGACACTAAGAGACTGTTGCATCTAATCAGAGAAAGTATGTAATGTATATGGTCTACATAAAATATATGGAAAAGCATATCATAGCACCTTAATAAGGAATGATTCTTGTAAGTCATTTAATCTAGCTCCTAAATGATAAGCATATTTAAAAAACTTCCCATGGCTTATTCTTAAAGTGCATTCCAAAGCTTTTAGACATTTTAGAAACCTCATTCGAAGTTTAGACAGTAAGTACAAAATGTGGAAGTTTCCAGAGCTCCAGAGTCTAAAGTATTAGGTTTTTCCCTAACAAATAAAAGTATCTTGCAGGAATGACCTCCAAGGTAAGCAAAGTGATAATACTTTGTCTTTTTAGTCAAGTTTTGCGTTTCAAGTTTGAATTAAGTCAAGGAGTTTATTATTCTTATTACTTTTATCATTGTTGCCTTTAAAAAAGAAAAATTAGCAAAATGGTAAAGACATGGTCAACTTTGAAGCAGTTTCCTCACAAATAAAGACAATCCTAACACCTGAGAGGAAAAAAATCTGTGCATAGGACACCACAGACACTAGAAGGAGCAAGTCTGAACATGTTGCAATAAATCCTTTGGCTTCAATACACAGAAACACCAGCACCAGGGTTTAGGGATAAAAGGATAGAAGATCTCATTACTATAAAGATAATTATTTTTTTCCCCTAGAAAACAAAACCAAAACCTTTTTTCCTGGTTTTACAAAACCAGTAGGAAAGTTTTCCTTTGCATCTTCCAACAAGGAAACAGAAAATCAGAGCAGTTGAACTTCTATCATCATAACCTTCTCAGAGAAAGCATTTGGACTACTATCAAGTTCTTACCTAGACCACAGTAGCAGGACAAAAAATGTACGTGTCTGTGTTTTATCCTCCTTTTCTTTGCTTAAAAGGGTTTTGATTAGTTATCATAAGGAATAAGTGCTAGCTTTCATTTCCTGGGGAAAAGTATGCCCTTTGTCCCACGTGGGCAGAGACTAACAGCTATAATCTACCTATTCATTTCTGCAAGTGACATCATTCTAAAAGGGTTGGTTCTCCCAAAACAGAAAGCCACAAATGACTGATATTTTGGGGCAATAGTCTACTTACCTCATAGCCAGATACACCTCCGATCAAGCCTTTATTTTGCATTAAATAGAAAATAAGGGATTCTGAAAATAAGTAATTTTTCCTCTAATTTCATTGTGTATGCATTGGCATTTTTAAAGGTTCTTTGCTGTGGTTTCATGATTACTATTTGCCTGCATCATCATCTTGTATTTACCACCAAGTGAAAACAGTTTACTTCATAAACCACAAAAGCCCCTTGATATCCCTTTCAGTGTAGCATTAATAATGTAATCTGATGCCCTGAGCATTATCCTAGATACTTTATCAACAGCACATGAACCACTTAGTCTCAGTACTTTCTGCCCAGTGTTGCTCTCTTAAATAGCATCAGTTCCTGTTTGTATCACATCTATTTTGACTGAGGGAGAGAAGCACCACCATCTTGCCACTAACTGGTGGTCACTAACAGGTCTTATCTTGGAGATGTGGATAGGATTTTTGACATATCATAGAAAGTCCTTCCCACACAGCCTCTGAAAATGCAACTTTTTACACAGGTAAGGCTGTAATTCTTCAGTAGACTCACATTCAGTGTTCTTACTGCAACATCTTTTTTTCTGACCTTGCAAAATCCATTGTTCACAGAATCACAGAATGGTTTAGGCTGAAGGGACCTTTGAAGGTTGCCTTGTCCACACACATACACACACACATGCTCAAGCACGGCCAGTTGCCTCACTTGTATTCATCAAGAACTGTATGAATAGCAAACAAGAAAACCCTGCCCTTTGCAACAACTCAGCAGTTTTTGAACCATTCTGACAAAGGGAGATAGGCAGCTGGCCACACATTCTGGCTTTCCTCACTGTGTGCTACCAGGCAAATTTATTGTCTCCTTACCTACCATACTCCATCCTAAATCAACCAACACCCAGCTGCTTAGACCGTGACTCCAGCATCCTTCGTGTTCATTTCACTCAAACAGTTCCTTATGCTTTCTTACAGCTTGCTCCTCATAGTTCTTATCCCAGTAATGTAATTACTTTACTATTATCCTCAAATTCATCTATACCGTTCTTCTTTGCTGTAGCAAGCCAAGAAGATTTGGAAAAAAAAAGGGTCATCCAGGCTGTAGGTTTGACTTAAACTTCAGGTTTGTATACCCCATGGTTTCTCACTTTATTTCAGCAGCTCTTGTCTTGAATGTACCTTACTTGCACGTGAGATCTCAGGAGGAAGCTATATTTATTTCATTTGCTTATAAGCTGACCTTTAACAGAGCTTGATCAGCTTGACCACCATGCATACAACTTGTGTTTGACAGAAATATTTGTATTTTCTTATTTTCAAAGGTGATTCAAACACTTTAAACCACAGCTCCTTTAAAATAGATATTAAAGCAGGTTCAAATCCTAATAACTAAAAGAATAAGAGAAATCTCACCTACTGTAATTTACAGTTTCCACAGTATCAATAATTTTTAAGATATTTGTATCACTGTTTGGGCTCATAAAATAATTTGATGAATTTTCTGAAAAGCCTCATGCTGGATGATACCAGAACTTCTAATAAAACCTCCAGATAAATACCCACAGTAGGAAACTAACATAAAATTGTTCTTCTTAAAAAGCTAAAAAATAAAACCAGAACAAAAGCATTTGTTTTTCTGGAGCTAGCTTTGACTTCCAAAAAACAAATCAGTCCAAATGGTATTTTCCAGTGGTTAAAAAACTCCAGAAGTCTTTCTTCTTTCTGGACACCCCAACAGTCAATAAATAATATGAACCTACCGCAGTTTCTCCCTCAGTAGGAACATTAGTAGAATCTGTGTTGTGCAGATAGCCACTTTTAGTGAAATTTGTAAAAATGTAATTAATTTTAAACCATTAAATCTCTCACAGATTGATTTGGAATTGATCTGGAGAGGGCTGGGTTTGGTGGTAGAGAAGGACAGCAGGTAGAAGGATTGGGTTTTTAGCTTCATTGTTTACAGAAATTCAAATTAAATAAAAAAAAATCCAAAAGAAAACCCTATGGGATATTAGAAAACTGAAATAAAAAAAAATGTGGGAGAGGAGGACAGAGAATGTCTGAAGAGAGATGTATGAGAGGAGGATGGAGAATGTCTGATCTGGCAGGAGATGAGAGAACAGCTGGGTATTGTGAAGGAAAGTAAGAAAGATAAACATGGTTATCTAATAGCAAAAAGGTGTCTGCATGCTTGTAGTGATATATAGCTATGTAATTCCATGAAGGGTTTCTGCCCTGAGCCTGGTGGTACCCACAGCTGGAATTTGTATCCAGGCTCAGAGATATAAATACGAGCTTCTCTGTACAATAGTGTCTCTGGTCGCACCACAACCTGAGTCCATGCCTTCATAAGCCACAAAAAAAGTTAAGCAAATACGTTTATGTTCAATCAAAGACACAGTATACCCCATAGTTGTCCTTCATACAAAATGATGAGAAAAAATCCCACCTATTTTGGCCCAAGTAAATGGAAAGTGAGCAGCATATTCAGATTTTAATGGTAGTTGAGAGACAGAGAAGTAATTTTGCAAAACATCCAAAGCATGAGGTCTCAGGTTGGGAGATTTTATTGCTGTTGAGGTTTACTTTAAATGTTGTGATATCTAAGATAGATGTTTCTTCCAAAGAGACCGGGCACCTGAGAACAGATATATTACGTACAGCTTGTTTCTGAGGACTACTAACCAAAACATCAAGATCCTGAAAATTACAACTGTCAGACTATGAACAACATTACCAAAGAATCACCAGAAAACAGAGCTCTTACCCTGTCTAATCTACCTGTCACTGCTTTTAAAACCATCCAAAATTCAATCTCTGCTGCGGTTTTAGAATCATAAAGTTTGATTCACCTTATCAGCACAGTAATATGTCTGTGGCTCCAGGTTTTTCTCCCTATAGAAAGCTGAACTACTATCACTTATTTAATCTACCACACAGAAGATGTATGCATCACTGTATCACTTTCTCATGGGCCAACTAGGCCAATATCTCCTTCTGAATTTGTTGTACCTTTTGTAAGAGTAGAATTAAAAGACTGAGATACCTAAGTAACTTTCTACTTGGCTCCTTCTCTCTACTGCTGATTATGCAGTCAAACAACCGATTTAAGTTTGTAGAAATTGTATTTAGCCTTTCAGTCAATCTCTTTTCCATAAGGATCAAAAGTGCCCCTTCATGCAGTTAATCATGACACCTCCTACAACACAGGCAGAACTTACGAAAAAATGCTGGTTTATGATTTTAAATACAGAAGAGGTCATTGCCCATTTCTACTGATTTTATTACCTCACCATTAACATTGGTGGTATCATTAATATAGACACTAATTTCTTCTCAAGCCTTAAGCACTTTGAGTAAATTTCATTGTTTCATCAGTGATTTTAATCGGTTCTGACTGAACTAAGACTACTATTCTGATGCAGAATCAAACTCGATACTGACTATATAAATAAGTATTTACACGGAATATATGCATCGTGTATAAACCCTCAGGTATTTTTTAATTAAAGTTTGCTCTTTCAGAAACAACTTGTTATCCCTGCTCACGTCAACTAGTCATGTAATCTAGTCCTAGAGAAATAAAATGCAGTATGTCATACAAATTTCTTTATGCTTTCTATATAAATACAAATTACTCTTCAAAAGGGTTAAAATTGTAGACTATTAAGGTAGAAAACCCCCAGTTTTCTCTCTCCAGAAAACAATCTCCTTTTCTGCTGCTTGATACTTTGTAGCTGTTTGCTTCACCTTTTAAACTGACATTTCTGAAGGACTGCAAGATACTTCCTAATGAATAAAGCATTACTAGACTAAGTCCCTGGTTTAGGAACTGAGACACAATAAAATTTAAACAAAAAGTTAATGAAAGACCACTAATTTAAGATATTTCAGCTAGCTATCAAGTAAGAGGTCTTCAGCCCTAGTTTAAATGCAAGTTCATCAAAAATAATGTTATCTAAAATTAACAGATAACAGAGAGGGAAGTTAACAGAAATTTATCTTCCTCTGGCGTTAACCAGTTAACAACTGAAGTTAACAGATAACAGGCAAGGACTGGGAGAATGAAGAATCAGCCACTGTAGGAGAAGATCAGGCTCAAGAACATCTAAGGAACCTGAAGGTGCACAAGTCCATGGGACCTGATGAGATTCATCCATGGGTCTTGAGGGAACTGGAGGATGAAGTGTCTAAGCCATTATCCATCATATGTAAGGCTGTGACAGTCTGGTGAAGTTCCCACTGACTGGAAAAGGGGAAACGTAACCCCTATTTTTAGAAAGGGGAAAAAAGTAAGTCCCAGGGAACTACAGGCCAGCCAGTCTCAACTCTGTGCCCAGCAAGATCATGGAGCAGATCCTCCTGGAAACTGTGCTATGGCACCTGGAAAATAAGATGATTGGTGACAGCCAGCATGGCTTCACTAAGGGCAAATCATGCCTGACAAATTTGGTGGCCTTCTACAACGGGGCTACAGCATTGGTGAATTAGGGAACACCAGCTGATCTCATCTACCATCTACCTGGAATTCTGCAAAGCATTTGACACTGTCCCATACAACATCCGTGTCTCTAAGCTGGAGAGACATGGATTTGACGGATGGACCACTCAGTGGATAAGGAATTTCTGGATGGTCGCACTCGAAAAGTTGCAGTCAACAGCTTGATGTCCAAGTGGAGACCAGTGACAAGTGGTGTTCCTCAGAGGCTGGTACTGGGACCAGACTTGTTTAACACCTTTGTTAGTGACATGGACGGTGAGATTGAGTGCACCTTCAGGAATTTTTCCAATGACACGAAGCTGTGTGGTGCAGTTGACGTGCTGGAGGGAAGGGATGCCATCCAGAGGGACCTCGACAGGCTTGAAGAGTGGGCCCATGCAAACCTCATTAAATTCAACAAGGCCAAGTGCAAAGTTCTACATGTGGGTCAGCATAATCCCAAGCACAGATAGAGGCTGGGCAGAGAATGGATTGAGAGGAGCCCTGAGGAGAAAGACTTGGGGGTGTTGGTTGATGAGAAGCCCAACACGACCTGGCAAAGTGTGCTTGAAGCCCAGAAAGTCAACTTTATCCTGGGCTGCATCAAAAGAAGCATGGACAACAGGTTGAGGGAGGAGATTCTCCCCGTTTACTCCCCTCTCATGAGACCCCACCTGGAGTGCTGCATTCAGTTCTGGGGCCCCCAGCATAAGAAGGACATGGACCTGTTGGAGCAAGTCCAGAGGAGGGCCACAGACATGATCAGAGGACTGGAGCACCTCTCCTATGAAGACAGGCTGAGGGAGTTGGGGTTGTTCAGCCTGGAGAAGAGAAGGCTCCAGGGACACCTTACAGGAGCCTTCCAGTACCCAAAGGGGGCCTAAAAAAAAGATGGAGAGGGGCTTTTTATCAGCAATTGTAGTGATAGGAAACGGAGTAATGGCTTTAAACAGAAAGAGGGTAGATTTAGATTAGACATTAGAAAGAAATGAGGGTGGTGAGGCACTGGAACAAGTTGCCCAGAGAGGTTGTGGCTGCCCCATCCCTGGAAATATTCAAGGCTGGGCTGAATGGGACTTTGAGCAACCTGATCTAACAGAAGATGCTCTTGCCCACGGCCGCATGTTGGAACTAGATGATCTTTGAGGTTGCGTCCAACTCAAACCATTCTATGATTCTATGATGAAGCTGCAGATGCTTAACACTCCCCAAAACAATTTATAAGTTTGTATTTAACTATAATGGGTTTAAAAGCTTATATGAGAACTAAAAATAGAACTCTTATGCATTCTTTTTTAATTATTTAACTGCCAGGTTGGGGGAGACAAGGCTGTTAAGGGAAAATAGAAGTCATTTAAATTTAAAAATGTAATGCCTGCTGAAGCTGGGAAGAAACTGAGTTTCTTAGATTCCCATGATACAGTCTTGTTGAAAGAACCAGGTACCAGAAATATCACAGATATCATGGATGGACACACTAATTTTTATTTGTACATAAAAAGATCACAGCTGCTGAGCATTAATATTACAGATGGCTATTTTCATGACATCACTTTTCTCAAAAAGAAGGGTCAAGATGTTCAGTGTTTATGCAACTGCAGAGAAAGAAACAGATGATTGGTTTCGCATGTTGCCAGAGAATCAAAAATATCTACAGTGAATATAGTCACATAAATAGCTGTCCCCTATATCGTGTTCTTATTTGTGTAATGCCATTGTAGACAATACTGATCAGCACCAGCAAGAATCTGATCTTAGAGGCAGTGTCACATTCAGCCACATCACATTTTAACACAAGTGAATAACCTGTCTTGAAAACTTCATACAAAACCTGTGTCTTTAAAATCAAGTGATTATGTTTGAAATGGCTGTACAAGACAAGCAGGTAGATAGATAACACATAACCAAAGCAGCTAGATTAATTTTCCTATTTTTCCTGTTATCAAGGACACTCTTGATTATCTTTGAAAAGTCATGGCAACTGGGGGAGGTTCCTGAGGACTGGCAGAAAGCAACCATCACTGCTGTCTTCAAGAAAGGCAAGCAGCAGGATGTGAGGAGCTATAAACTGGCCAGTTTCACCTCAGTGCCTACAAAAGCAATGGAACAAGTAGTCCTGGCAACAATTTCAAAATGTGCTAACAACAAGAAAGCAACTGAGACTAGTCAGCATGGATTTATGAAAGGTAAATCATGACTGAGAAAACTATTAGTCTTCTGCAATGTGATGAGTAATTTCATGGATGAAGGGAGAGCAGTGGACATTTCTCATCTTGACTTTAGAAAGGCTGTTGACACTGTCTCCCGTAACATCTTCATAAGATGAAAAACTGACAAAATACAGACTAGATCAGTGGATGGTGACATGGACTGAAAACTGGCTGAACTACCAGACTTACAGGGTTGTGATTGGCAACATGAAGCCCAGCAGGAGGCCAGTCACAAGTGGTGCACCTCCAGGATCACTACTGGTGCCAGTACCGTTCAACCACTCCATTAATGTCTTAGACAATGGTACAGAGTACATTCTTAGCAAATTTGCAGACAAAACTGGGAGGAACTGCTCATACACTAAAAGGTTGTGTTGCCATTCAGAGGATCTTTGACAGGCTGGACAAATAGGCCAACAGGAATCTCATAAAGTTCAACAATGGAAAGTACAAAGCCCTGCACCTTTGGAGATATAACCCCATGCACCAGTACAAGCTGGGGGCTGCTTGGCTGGACACCAACTTTGCACGAAAGGACATGTGAGTGGCCAACAAGTCTGCAAAATGCCCTGTTGCAGCAAAGAATCCCAATGGCATCCTGGGCTGCAGTAGGAAGAGCATTGCCAGAAGGCTGAAGTATGTGATCCTTTCCCTCAGCCTTTTGTGAGACCGCATCTGGAGTGGCTGGGTACAGTTCTGGGGTCCCCAGTACAAAAGAGAGATGGGCATGCTGGATTCAGTTCAGCAAAGGGTTATAAATATGGTTAAGGGGTTAAGCTACTTGGAGGATCTGACATATAAGGAGACACCTGAGACTGCTTAGCCTGGAAAGCAGAAGGCTCAGGGAGGATCTCATCTATGTGTATAAATACCTGATGGGAAAGAGTAAAGACGACAGAGCTAGACTCTTCTCCATGGGGCCCAGTAACAGGACAAGAGGCAATCAGCACAAAATGAAATCCAGGAAATTATACTTAAACACAACCTTTTTTACTGCAAGGGTGGTTGATGACTGGAACGGGTTACTTGGAGAGGTTGTGGAGTCTCCATGCTTGGAGATAACCAAAACCCAACTGAAGAAGGCCCTAAGCAACCTACTCTAATTGGCGCGGGGGTGTTAGACTAGATGTGTTTCTTCCATCCCCAATGATTCTTCTTTACAAGGACAATGTCTCTAGATACAGGTACTTACCATTTCTGGTCATAGTAAAGAAACACTGAAATTGTGTGCAAATCTGTCAACTCTGCATCTTTTATGCATCTTTCATGGTACGGTCTGCTTCGGACATTTCTTTGGTAACAGAGCTGCACAGATCATTACTTGGCTCAGAAAGTTACACTCCTGAGTAGAAAACAGGAGAACTCATAGAAAGGAAAAATTTGAAGACCAATTACAAAATTTCTCTCCTGAATACTGTCACTTCATGGCCATGGCTCCCACTCAACTCAGATAAAAGTTCACAGAGTTAAAGATGTCTTTAAATTTTACCAGAAAGGATATGCTTCAACCAGAACACCTGATCCCTGAAAATAAGGATCTAACTGTGCCTCTCTTTCTGGAAACCAATCTATTCCAGGTCTGCAAAGGCACAAAAGTGAAGATCTAGAGTAGTGCTTCATATCCTGCGGTGTTTCTAACCATTTTTTCCTCTTGACAGAGCAGTTGCTTTCCAGAAACCATTAAAGCCTTATATGTCATTCCACCTTCTCTCCAAAACATATTACTTGAAGGAAAAAAATTCCTCATTATTTCTCTCCCAACATTACAGAAGCATGGATCAAACCCAAAACAGATTCCCACTACCTGTGTGCAATGGCAGTCTGTTTCTTTCACAAATTTCTCCATATGTGGCAGGGGACAGAAGGTGTATTACATCACCCTCCTCAGAAGTCATGGCATAATGTAAAACAAATGGAATGAAATAAAAAGACAAAACAACCCTCATCCTCAATATTATTTGTGGCTGCTTCTAGTACTATTCATTGACAGCAGCCAAATGAGTTCACCATGCATCATGTGCAGCCACTTGAATTTAAGGAAAAGAGTTTACTGCCAGGACAGTTTCTCTGAAAGTCCCTGACACTTTTCTCAACTTCAGTCATCACAGCCTGAATTTATTAATTTGTAAGAGATTCATTAAAACTGAGTTCTTCTGGTGCTTAAGAAGGGGCAGGCTGTGTAGGTTAAGAACAGGACTTTCATTTATGTGATTTAATTAAACACAGTGGATGCTCCTTGTTAGAAGATGTGTGGGCAGTGGGTTTTTTTCCTATGTAAAATGTTGTTAGAGGGAATCTAATAAGCGTTTCATCATTGTTAAGTGCAATCAGTGAAAATTTTTTCTACCAATTAAATGCTGCTAAATAAATAGTTAAAAGCAGTGGCAGCTATAATGTTTTACAGCTGGTGGATGTCTTCTCAAAAACTTTACAGTAGATGCATGTTCCTGTCTGCACACAAAATAATGGAAATTTGAGAAAAACCCTTTAAAAGCCAGAATGGCATAGGTTATTCATTATCAAGATAATACTAATGAGGCAAGAACACTAGCTGTCTATGTAGTGGAAAACAGGATAAATGGCCACTCCTTTGCATCTTTCTCCTGTGTGTCCCCTTTCACACTTAGCCTAAGTTGCTGCATGGTAGCTTGCATATAGCCCTCGAAAACCCCACTGAGGTCTTTTGTGCCAATGTACAAATGCATGAGGACTCTGTAATGCAAAAATAACTTAGTGCAACATCATTTTTAAATGGAAGGCTGAAACAAAGGACTATACAATAAATTATCACCACTTGTCTCATGAACAAACTCCAGGATACTATCCCCATGTGTCACTTCTCACACTTAGTCTAGTGCAGCTCCTGCAGCTTCGGGAATAGCTGGGAAAATACCCACCGAGGGCTGCTGCACAGGTACAGCAGCATACTGCCTTTTCCTGTGTGTTGTGGTGCTGGGCTTGGTGTAGCACAAGGAAATGAGTCTCAGCATTTTATCATGGGTTATAAACCCCTAGTGTGAACAGATCCCACTATTCCCAGGGCAAGGGCTGCCCCTGGTTAGAAGGACCTTAATCACAGAGGTGAACATTTAGGATGACAAAACCTAGAGTATTACCACATTTGCTATAAAAAGGGTATGTTACAACTTCTAAGTACACAGCAGAAGGAAGAGATTGAAAGAGGTCTTCTTAAAGTACCCAATAGCTAGGTAAATATTTGTGATGAGTTGTACATGCTGTAGTGAAACCAACACATTTAGGGCACTTCCATTCCTAATTAAATATCAATATGCTAATACATTGTAGAAAGAACTCAACTTGGAGTTGAGTCTTGTTGCTGTCTTAAGGCCACAGAAAGCCTTTAAGGCAGAAAGCAGTGAGAGCATAAACAGGATGTGGACTTTGCTCTTGACACATGCCCATCCCATTCCACCCGCAGAACATCTGTGAGGCATTTCAGACATGAATATTACATTGTTCTACACCTATAATGAGAGGTGAGGGAAACAAGAGAAGAGACTCCCAGTTTCAGCTCTGCCTTTTTTCCCTTTCCAAAATCCCTTTTGTTTTATTAGCCCTGTGTGCTTTGGCTGGCAACCCCAAAGCACATTTGTTTCCCACTAATACTTGTGACTTTTTTTTCTTCTTGTTTCCCTCACAGTTTGGTGTGGTTTCTTGCATAAGCATGGCGTTCTAAGCACTGAGTTATATTTAATACTCTTCTCATTTCATTGTTTGTATGTCAAGTCTAACAATGCAAAACCACATTAAACACAGACATATTCGCTATTTAAAGGCATTTTCAGTTCAAGACTCACAAGATGGAATCACATGACTGTCTCCTCAATAATATGTGTAACCCTTGCCAGGCAGAATTATACTTTGAGAGTCCCAACTTATCTGAGTTACTGAAAATAAGTGACCTCACCCTACCCAAAATGCTCTCAGATCACCTCTTCTTCATCTAAAAATAAAGCAGGGCCCTTTCTGCCACCCTATGCTTTCACAAACTGAGCTTAATTGTCCAGAAATGAGTAGTCTTATGGATTACTGTCAGCTGATATAACCTCATGTTCCATATTCACTAACAAGTTACTCCTCCATGGTTACCCTTCCAGGTAGACAGTGAGAACTCCCAGTTTGACCCATATTTCTCCCTGCCTGTTTCTAGCAAACAAATTAGGTGGTAACCATTTGGCAGAAGTGCATCCATCAGAACTGAGGCATAGGGCAGCAGGAAAGACAGATACATCTGAGATGTCTGTGCACTATCTCTCGACCCATTACATACTCTTGGCAGGTACAGGCAATATCAGATTCCCAGTGTGACAAGTCTGTTGCCATGATGTTCCAAGGAAAATATTTGGCCATGATTTTCTTGGTCTGTTGAGAAAAGTTTTGGTTCCTTGAAACATGGAGCAAGCAAGACATTAAAACAGTGAGCTTCCCCTGCAGTGGTTTTCTACAGAATTTTTGAGACTGAGATAAAGGTAAGAATAGACTGAGATAAAGGTAAGAATCTGCTCAGAGCCTCTTGAAGTACCAGGAGAGGAAATACAGGGAAAACTGAAAAGGGAGCAACAGAGACAAATCCCTCTGCACAGCTATCAGAAGGTGGAAGTATGGGGTGCTCAGAACCTGTAGAGATTACTTTGCAGCCCGGAGACAGGAAAGACAGCTGAGGGTCTAGGCCTGTGAAAGACTGGGCATCAGTGCCCTCACCCATCAGTTCTAGCACACAAGCTGGCACTGATGTGGGAGCTGTCACAGAGAAATCGTGTGCTCGGTATTGAGCAACTGAGCAACCAAAACCCAGATTTCATCATGTAACATCTCCTTCTTTGATTCTTACTGTAGGTCTTTGTATTGATCCTGACTGAGAAACTGTTGCACTTTTAGGAGTTAGCAATCCACAGAACAGTTAACTTGAGTGGGTGTAGGCCTGTGCTGTGCTGCCCAGGTTCCTTGGCTGCAGGGTAAACTCACCCAGCTAATTTTAACAGAGGAGTCTGCAGGTAGCTCCCACTTGATACCAGCTATTACACTACCTGGGTGGCCTTGCTTTATCTGAAAGCATGGCAAGAAGCTCTCGTGATAACACCCTTTAGAAAGAAAGTGGTTTCCTTGTAAGGAAATTAATTACTCGCTTGAAGCACCAAGAGGGACAGGTTCTCCCCACAGACAGAGCTGAACTGCTCTGTGCAACACACCAGCAGAAAATTCATCTGGGCTCCATGTGAAGTGCACAAACAGGGAGTGCCCAGTATCTGAAGGGGTGTAAGATCTACTTGCTGTCTATATTCCTTTTCTTATTCTGTCTTATTAAAGCAGGTATTAAGACATTTGTTGTTGGGCCTTTCTTGTTGAGATCCAGAAAAAAACCTGCACTCTCTTTCACCTCAACTCCCCAGCCCCACGCAGAACAGATTTGGAGGCCTTTAGGCTCAATCAACAGGTAAATACTGGAACTTCCAGCTACGCAGAGGTGATACTCACTACCCTAAATACCTTTTCATAAATGGAATATACTCCTCGATGACCAGTTTGCAATTCCCACAAGATCTCCATGCCAATTCCCATTTTTTTGACACAACAGCTCATACCTGGAGCCAGAGTACAGCAGAAATGCATGGGGTTAGATGAGAACCAACATGAAGGCAGCACCAGGGAAAACAGCAAAATGAGCTATCAGCACAACAGAGATGGGTGTGTAACCATCAAGAAAATGTTCCATCACTTGAAGAGAAATATCTGTTTTAGGAACTGAGAAAGGTGTTACAGTAGAAACAGTGCTAATTATGCTGCAGTATTGAAGAATTCATATTACTAGATAGAACTTCCTTTATGGGCAGAGTTAGGTTTTGGGAGCACAGAGAACAAATACCTGCCGTAAAGTCAATCAATACAGTTCAAGAATTTTACTGAACTCCCTAATTTATGTCAAGCTCTGTTCATAATGCTGTTGAGCCCCTGTGTATTTTCAGTTAAGCTTCATTTGAACAGTGGTACTAGAAAGATCAGTGTTTTAAGTACAATGGATTATGTTATAAAGTTAGGAATAATATAAAAACTACATTACAGTAAGTTGCTCATAGTGCATCAGCTTATTCTCAGTAAGACTACAGAACAACTACACTGGATCAGATTAGTAGCTGGCTCCAGTACTGCCCTCCAGCTATGACCAGCACCAGACATTTGAGAGAAAGGAGTAATAAATTCCACAGGACACAATACTGGAAGACCATCCCCCAAAATAAGTTTCTTTCTAGCACTGATACCATTATTTACAGCCTGGTTTATACTCTCAACCCATTACTATTGTTATATATACCATTAGTCTACAGTGGGTGGAGATGCAACACAAAGCATGTCTGTAACAGCTGCCTTGGTGGTACAGTTCATTGGGTTAAGAGCATAACAACAGATGGTTGACATCAACAAGTGATGCTGTTAGCTTCAGCACAGCACTTCTGCAAGCCAGCACGCTGAGCACAATTCATATAGCACTTCCCATTCTACAGCAAGAATTGTTCATCAGAGGCCAAACCACACAGTCTAAAACACTACCATGCTAAGCATTGTTTCCCAGTGTGACATCTGAGCCTCTCTTCCAAGATATTTCTTCTTTCAGTGTCCCGTGACCAAGGATTTATCCACAGGAGCTTTCTCCATGCAGTCAGAAAAATATGAAAATTCAGCTTGACCTTTTTGTGGACATTACTTTCTTCTCCTTGTAAAAGAGTGAAAAGAACTCCTGGCTCTAATCCTATTAGACCTAGGCTGCTGACCTACACATGCTTTTTCTAGTCACGCTTCCAGTTCAGATGAGCTCTGCCAGCAGGTGGGTCTGTTAAATTAGTTGCCTTCCTCTGCCTTCCTCTAAATACAATTATGTTGGCTAACTAAGTTCACCAGCTGTCACTAATCATTCCTTTTCTGGGGTGGATTCACAGATTCCTGTTAAGCTGTTGCTCTCAACACAATTTTGTAACAGCATTAGTCAATGTATAATAGCTACCAGTTTCCAGTTATATGTACAAAACATCTGCATATTGCAAATGTTAGTAAGTGGAACAGGTTGAGTAGGATAGAAAAAGGAAAAGGAAATGGGACAGAAAATGACGTATTTTTTCTTTCATAATTTTAAACAGAGGGATAGCTAACAGTAATTATTGTCTGTTTATCTCACAATCTATGCTACAAAAATGTGTGCATTGACAAAATTTATTTTAATCCTATTCAGAATCACAACAACATTTAAGATTTTGATAAACTGTAATCCAAATATCCTACATTCAAAATAACAAATAGAACAGGAATAACATTGCAAAAGTATGAACACAACCATTTACATAGTCTCAAGTGAAAGATTTACAGTGACAGGAGTAGATAGTATTCAGACTGGAAAGAAATATAACTATATTCTGTTTCCAGATATGCTGCTGATTTCTAGCATGTCTTTTAGCAAGTCACATAAACAGAGCTTTTTAGCTGAAATAACAACCCCTCTCCTCCTCCTTCCTACCTAGCCTCCCACTTATCTGGAGCTATGTTCATGTTTGCAGCACTCTGAGACTTCCACTGCCTGGCATCCATAAAACTCAAAGAGATCTGAAAAACTGATGACCCATTTTGATGAAAAAATACGAATCAGAATTACAACTCATTTCCTTAATACATATTTTAAACAAATGTCAAACTTCTCACTTTCAAGAGGCCATGAAATGTCATTATGTGCCCAATAGGTCAGAAAGAACAGTGATAATAATAGGTTTTGATAAGCTGTTATTTTTTGTTATTTTGATATATTTGATATTTTTTTTATAAGCTGTAAGGGGAAATGCATATTGGTTAACACTGCAAACACAGTCTTGAGAAATAGTCTTTAAAAACAGTCTTGAGGTATTAAAAAACTTTATAGCTCTGGAACTGTAAAACCATGAAGCTCTGCTGTAATGTACACTGTCCAGTACTATTTTCTTTATATAAAAACATAGGGAAACCTCCTTTCTTTATTCAGTGTTCCTCCAGTCATACCCTGTGAATGACCTTTACTCTCCATCTGATGGAAAGAGGACAGAAAGGATATTTACAGCCTATAATAAGTTTTAGCAACAGGTGAACTTCTGAATCTACAGGCACTTCACTGCCATCATAGAATCATAGAATTGTTTAGGTTGGAAAAGACCTTTGAGATCATCAAGTCCAACCATTAACCCAGGACTGCCAAGTCCACCACTAAACCATGTCCCTAAGCACTGCAGCTATGCATTTTTTAAATACCTCCAGAGATGGTGACTCCATCATCTCCCTGGGCAGCCTGTTCCAATGCTTGACCACCCTACAGTGAAGAAAGTTTTCCTAATATCCAATTTAAACTTCTCCTGGCATAACCTGAGGCCATTTCTTCTTTTCCTGTCACTTATCTGGGAGAAGAGACCTACCCCCACCTTTTTATAACTTCCTTTCAGGTAGCTGTGAAGAGCAGTAAGGTCCTCCCCAGGTCTCCTTTTCCCCAGGCCAAATGCCAGTTCCCTCAACCACTCCTCATAAGAATTGTGCTCCAGACCCTGCACCAGCCTGGACATGCTCCAGCACCTCCATGTCCCTCTTGAAGTGAGGGACCCAAAACTGAACCCAGTATTTGAGGTGCAGCCTCACCAGTGCTGAGTACAGGGGGACAATCACTGCCCTGGTCCTGCTGGCCACACTGCTTCTGATACAAGCCAGAATGTTGTTGGCCTTCTTGGCCACCTGGGCACACTGCTGGCTCACATTCAGCCAGCCGTCAACCAGCACCCCCAGGTCCTTTCCCACCAGGCAGCTTTCCAGCCACTCTGCCCCACCCCTGTAGTATTGTGTGGGGTTGTTGTGCCCCAAGTGCAGGGCCTGGCACTGAGCCTTGTTGAACCTCACACAGTTGGCCTCTGACCCATCGGTCCAGCCTGTCCAGATCCCTCTGTAGAGCCTTCCCTTCAGCTTCTCTTTTTCAGCTTCCCTTCAACTCTACACACAGTACACTTTTCAGTCCCACAGACAATTCTTGCATCTTTAGTTCATGTATATGTTCACTGGTTTATGTCAGACTACCAAGGTGACAGTGAAAGTTCCTTCTCCCATTTCACATGCCATGTAAACAGATATACACAACGTTAACCATAAGGTAAAGTAACTTTCCCTGCCTAAGATACTTATGGTTGAGTGTTAGGCTATTCTGTTCACCTCTTCTCCTATTTTTCTCATTATTCAAGTTCATCAGTCTTCCAGTCATGTTAACTTGAGACATTTAAAAAGCCATGAATAACACTGTGGTAAAAAAATTCATTTGTTTTCTTGTAAGACAGTCACACAAGGAAACTAGCCAGATTTTGAGGCAGAACAATAGCATGTTTTGGATAAAGGAGGCCATACTGTTCCATCTTTTGGTAGAGGCTTTGTATATTATTTATTAATGATAAAGTGCTAGCTATTTTTAGAAAACACAGCTTGTTGATAAAAGGAGTCTTTTGTATCCACTGATGGTATGAATTTAAAATTATACTTTGAGAGAATCAAGTTTGTGATATTATTGATATCCAAACAATGAAGTTAGAAGTATTTTTTCTAATAGGACTTTTAGTCTATTGTTACATATTCTAAAATTTTGAACACTCAGATCAGAACATTTGCTTTCCTAGTGCATGCATAGGTACAAATACACTTGTTTCTGTTGCTTCAGATGAATAAAACTTTATAGGAGCAACACAAAAAAAAAGAGAACTTTTTCCTAAAACTCCCATTTTTCCTTATGCATCTAAGAAATTCTCTTGACTAATATTGTTTATTCTTTAATAAAAACTGCTTTTTAAAAAAGAAAAAGAATGAAAAAAAATTACCGTAGAGTAAGTAATTTGTTCAAATCAAAGCTAGATTATAAAGGCCTAACTAACCAGGAGAATAATCATTTGCAATCTGCATTCTCTTCAAAGGTGCAGTGCTTTGTATGACAGCTATAGTTGAATATCTGTGGCTCTTGCTGTTTAAAACAGCTATTAACACAAAAATGCATTTACCAGGTCAGTTTAGTCATTGGAAAAAAATCCACTCTAGTGAACTATATTTTTCATTGTAAGTAAAAATCAAGTAGTATTACAAATTATTCAAATCCAAACACTGTAAACTTCAGCTAATTCATCAAAGGAAATATTATTTGCCCTGCTTGTCAATGTAAGTTCATTAACAGAAGCCAAATTCAAATTTTTAAATTCATATTTTTAAGGCTTCTAAGAGTTCTTCACAATATCATCAAATATTGTGAACAAAGAAGCTCCTCAGAGTGCGTGAGGACCAGCTACTAGCTATTTATGTGCAAATGGCATTGTCTTGACAGTCATAAATAGCTTCTCACCCAAAAAACACCTGTCAAAACAAATACCAAAATTTGACAGATGATTTTTTCAGTATCTGTTGTCTTTCCTCATGTTTTGCTATTAAATCTGAACTGTCATCAAGTGCCAGAATTAGATTTATGATACATGATAATTTTGTATCAAGCTACTTCTGGTATCTAGGAAATAAAATACTAGAGATACATTGGTGAATGGTGCTACCTATGGACAAAGAAATCGAAATTTATCAGCACACCATTTAGTTTATTACAAAAAGAGGACCTAGCTGAAATGGTTTGATGGCTTTCTGTGGTGTTCATTTGCCGTACAATGTTTTTAGATCTAAATTGCTGCATGCAGCACACAAACAGCAGCATACTTATACTGTTGTAAAAAGAGCTTAGCAAGAAGGTTGTACACCCTTGTGTCAAGCTGATGGACTGGGATGCTTTCCACCATCCCCTGAGAAGCTGATAAGTGCTTTCCTCCACACACCTAGCCAACCTAGCCTTCATCCAGTGCCAATGCGTTTAGCACCCCTGGGGACACACAGAATTCTACGTTCTTCTCTTTCCTCAGGTGGAAAGACTAAAAAAGCACAGGCAAAATCATGGTTAGACCTTTCAACATAGAACCAAGTATGTGAGACCTATTCTTGCTTTTACTTAGCACTATGAAATAGAATAGCATCTCAACAGTTATATTACATTTCTCCATCTGTCATGCTGAAATTCATTTTCTCTATCACCCTGATGATCATGGAGTGAAAAAAATCACACAGATTTTGTGTGTCCTGCAAATTCAAACTAGAAAGGATATAAGATATCTTCATGTGGAGTGGCTTTACAACTGGCATTGGTTTCACTCAAAGAGTTGCAGTCAGTGGCTCAATGTCCAGATGAAGACCAGTGGCAAGTGGTGTCCTTCAGTGGTCCATATTGGAACCAGTATTATTTAACATCATTGTCAGGGACATGGACAGTGGGATTGAGTGCACCTTCAGGAAGTTTGCCAATGACACCAAGCTGAGTGGTGTGGCTGATACTCTAGAGGGAAGGGATGACATCCAGAAAGACCTAGACAGACTTAAGGAGTGGGCCAGTGTAAACCTCATGAAGTTCAACAAGGCCAAGTGCAAGGTCCCGCACATGGGTCAGGGCAATCCCAAGCATGAGGATAAAGGGATTGAGAGCAGCCCTGCAGAGAAAGACTTGGGGGTGGGGGCGGATGAAAAAGCGAATATGAACCAGTAATGTGTGCTTGAAGCCCAGAAAGCCAGCTTTATCCTGGGCTGCATCAAAAGAAGCATGGACAACAGGTTGAGGGAGGAGATTCTCCCCATTTACTCCACTCTCATCAGATCCCACCTGGAGTGCTGCATTCAGTTCTGGGGCCCCCAGCATAAGAAGGACATGGACCTGTTGGAGCGAGCCCAGAGGAGGGTCACGGACATGATCAGAGGACTGGAGCACCTCTCCTATGAAGACAGGCTGAGGGAGTTGGGGTTGTTCAGCCTAGAGAAGAGAAGCCTCCAAGGAGATCTCATAGCAGCCTTTCAGTACCTAAAGGGGGCCGACAAGAAAGATGGGGAGAGATTCTTTATCAGGGAGTGCAGTGACAGAACAAGGGTAATGGTTTTAAACAGAAAGAGGGTAGATTTAGATCAGATATTAGGAAGAAGCTGTTTACTGTGAGGGTGATGAGGCACTGGAACAAGTTGCCCAGAGAAGTCACGGATGCACCATCCCTGGGCATGTTCAAGGCCAGGTAAGATGGGCCTTTGAGCAACCTGGTTTAGTGGAAGGTGTTCCTGCCTGTGGCAGGGAGGCTGGAACTAGTTGATCTTTGAGGCTGCTTCCAACTCAAACCATTCTATGGTTCTATGATAGCATACGAACTGGCAAAACTGATCTTTCTGCACATGTCCTGTATTTCCAGCTAAGAAACCTGCCCTAAGGCCTCCAAGATAATTGTTTTTTTCCTGAACATCACACAATGACCAGATATTCAGGAATGAAAATGTGTATGTCACTGATCTAAATCAGCCATAGGTCTTGCTCACTGAGCATGAAAAAAGCTCTGGCTAATCTGTTCTCTCTGAGACTGTGGGCCACAGAAGAACATTACCAAAGAAGCAAAAAATATACTGCCTGTAAAGCCAGGAAATGCCAATTGCTAATGGAGACACTATTTGTTCATTCTGGTGCATATATGAGGCAAAATGCTGCTCTAAACCCAAGTTTTTTGGATCAGTTGCCATGATGTATAACTGGAACATAAATGTGACCAGTACAAAGACAGTTAATAGATTTCATTCTTGCTATTGAAACCACCAGACCACTGAAATTTACAGCAACAGGGCAGAATAAAGTAATCTGGGCTGGCAGCTTTCCTGCCAACTGCCTGTTTGTCAGAACTTTCCTGAGGCAGCAAGTCCAAGAGAGATGCAAGTACATAAAAGCAAACTTTGTTTCTAAATCAACATATACAGAACACTTGGTACTGCTATAGGTAACCATGATGGGAAAAGAGGAATACAAATTAAAAAAAAAAATAAAATTGTACTCTAATGTTTAATTCCAGACCTAGTCAGCAATAGTTTCTAAAGATTTTAATATAATCATATTTTCACTTGGTTTATATGAGACATTCTGCTCAAAATCTATTATTAGACATCCTCAAATACTATGATAATATGGCATCTTAAGTACAGGAAAAATAGATTGGCAGATGTGATTTTAATTACTGAGTATCTTCAGAACTCCACTAGCACAGACTGTTGCTCACAGGCAGCAGAACAACAAGGACTTCTCAAGAAAGTCTCCACCTCAGTATGACAGCAACGAATAGATGAATATTAGGAAGGTCTTTTACATTTTTGCTACAGGACTTTACAAGCTGGTCTGTAGCAGTCTGGCCAGCCTCAAAAGGTAGGGATCATCATCTCAGCATCTTGCAAGTTATTTCTCTAAAAGAGAAGTCTGAGAATCTAAAGTTATTTGCTCTGACAAGTACAGCAAGGAAGTGTTCTTATTCCAGTCACATAAAGAAGTCTGGACCAGAAAAAAATTAGTCTGGATAAGTCACAGACACTCCCTAACGGATGGAGGAATTTCCTTCTCTATGGACTGTGGAATATCAGTTTAGTCATCCAGTAATTGTAGTAAATATGGATTTGGAACATCCAACTTTCTTTTTTTTTTTTTTTTTTTTTCAATTAGTCATGATCCACTAAACACATTTCTCACTGGTCCTGTATGCTCTGCTGCAGAATCTCCTCCCTATTAACTCAGACCTAATGGCACATAAGGTACCTGAGTGCCTCCAGTAAGTCTCATAGAGCTAATACTAGCTTTATATATAGTAGGACAGCCTGTCCAAGAGAAAACATTATGTTCTTTAAAGCCAAAAACTCCACCTTACTTCTTCCTGTGAATGGTCTCTACCCTTACTTCAGAAGTTTCAGTTCTTCGGAGCATTATATCTCCCCTCCTTTTTCTGTCACACAGATGTATACATATGTCCCTTTTTTTAATGTGGGAAAGAAATAGCTCCTGAGCAAAGGAGTCAACCTACCAAGCTCATATACATATTTTTTTTAAATGAAATTAATGCAAACTTGATACCAAAATATTTTTTTCTCAGTTCTTTTTCTTCCCTCAGATGAAATAGGCTACCTCTGAGCAAGTCACTTTTGTCACTACCTAGAAACATCAGTTCCAGGCTGGAGTTTTTCAGATCCTTGCAGTTCAGTTATAAACAAATTCTGAATCCTTATACCAAAGTACATGTTTATCTGTCCGTTGTGGACTACAGTTACTGTAATACTATTACTTGGGCCTTTCATCCACTTGGCCTGAGTGGGGTACGCCTGCTAGTGTTGGGCAGCATCCTGCATCTCCATTTTCCCATAACATTTTCCCCAGAGCAGCCTTAAGATGGATTCCTTCTGCTAACATCACACCTACACCTGTAATTTTCTAGTGAAGTTGAAATCATGTGAACATGTGGAAGAATTCGGTGCTCTTCAGGTTATTATCTGACCTCGATATAGAGAACAAGTCAGCCTAGTTATGGCTAGGCTTCACCACTTCATAACTGCAATAAATACATGGCATCTGTACTAGTAGCTGCATCCTCTGACTGCCAAGGCCTGTGAGAGCTGAATGCCTGCAGACTCGCATAAAGTGGCAGTGCTAACAAGCCTCCTGGGTCTGCAATGAGGTGTCTAAGGCTGCTTCGGATGAGTGATACTAAAGGCAACTGGCGTGATTTTGGGGGAACCTACTGGACAGTCTGAAACAAGAATAACTTCAAAATTACATGTGGAATAGCAGAGTCTCTGAGGCAGGTAGCTCTACTCTCAGGAAAAAGTTTTACTGCAGTTTAGCAGACACTGTGGAACAGTATCTTAGGGGCTGTGTAGGAGCAAGTGAGACAAGGGGCAGTTGGCACATACAATGTGCTTTCCTAATGTGAGAAAACAGAACCAGTGGCATGAAAAGCTGGGAAACATTTCTGGGTTGACTCAGAAAGATCAGTTATTTTCTGCCCTCTCGGGGAAGACAAGTCTGCCTGAGCACAGACAAGGGTTTTTTTGGATCAGGTTCCTGCATATGGGCTGTTACATTGTAGACTAATTACCCAAGAAAGGAAAGGAAGTGCTCTTGGAAAAGAAGTGTACTTCCTTTACATCCACTACACAAGACATTGACACTCTGATCTAATGCACATGTGCCCGTTTTCAGGCAGGACGCAGCACTGGGTTTTGTATAGGAAGTGTTAATCTATTTAAAGGATGATGTTGATTTATTCATCTTTCATTGTGGATCCACAGCCACACTTAGGAAATGTTGTGATTCAGGCTGTCTCCTAGAAAATAAATGTGAAGGTGTATTCTCTGGTGTTTTTGCTTTGTATTCCCTCTTCATGTGCCTTATTAAATGAAATGGTTTTGAGAGTTTTAACAAGTTTTAACAAGTTCTTGACAGAACTACTGTCACCAGCTGCTTCCTATGCAGTGACAGCAAACCCACATCTGTACTCTGTCCCTGTGGGGATACTCATCCTGTCTCCATGTTTCTGTCTGGGAGGAAGGAGGGGCACTCGCCCTTTGCCTTCCTGGTTGACCTCAGAACAAAGAGTTCTGAGCTGAAGGAAGTGCAGATAAAACTCATTCACAGCACCTAATACTCACTCCTAATGCAGAGCTAATCCTGACACTGCACTGTTATTTCAAAGTAAGAGTAAATAGATAAATGCTTATACTTGGAAATACAGTTGTAAGACTAGTAGGGGGAGGCACAGAGGCAGGTATAATACCTGCAACTCAGTTCTAATCAGATCAGATTAAAATTCATATCACACTGAAATGACAACTTTTTTTTTATTTAAATTTAGATCCCAAGTTGATTCTTAGCATTGCAATATTTTCATTCATACACAGCAGTGGCTAAACCTAAGAATAAGTGCCATTAGTCTCTGCAATCTTATAAAGACAGTGGCCTAGAACAATTGTTTGGAGAGGTATATAGCTAAATCACCTAGATTTTTATTATTTAAATTCTGAATGTGAAATCAGAGGACAAATTTTGAAGTAATTCTCATGTAATTAAAAGAAAAGACAGAAAAAGCTAAAGTTCACAACAGTGATACACAGCCAACTAAAATTTTGTACTCAAGTGTAATTGAGTGTGCAATACAAGATTTATTCTCCTGTGTATATAAATCTGTTTCACACATTCAAATAAATGCAGCTGTGTTTATTCCAGAGAGCAGAGTTCCAGATGTATACAAGCAGAATCCCAGATACACATATGAGCACCTTATTACATTACAATTTTCCATTGCATTTTTCTAACACTTAGAATTTTATGCCACAGAGCCCTCTGGAATACACCCTAGTACATTCAGCACTTGCCCAAACAATACAATCTGAAATCCTAAGGGCCACCCAAGTTTGAATGGCTGTCATACCACCTCCATGTTTTGCCTGGAATGAGAGAAGGCTTTCAGACTGTATGAATTTAAGCTACAGGTTCAGCACTTGAATAATACCATTCTTTCAGCAGTATGCTATAACTGTGAAGTCTTGGAGCTTACAGTAACTTCAAACTATACTAAAAAAATAGCAACTCAGAAGAAATTCACATTTTTGCAAACAGGCAATGTCTGCTTGCAGGCATAATAATGAAGGTATGCAAAAAAACCTGCCAGTGGTACATACAGAGACACACCAGACTGAAACTACCTGCTAATTTTGAAACAAAGAAACCTAATTTCTGTAATTATCACAGTAGGATAGATTTCACAGCCCCCCAGCATTAAGTAGCAGCTCTTATTAATGAAAATGCAAAAGACATTAAAAACATAAAGCAATAAACTTGAAAACACAAACCTTCATAGCCTGCTTTTCAGATACCATAGCATTACTGTACTCTTTGAGACATGGGCTTTAGCATTAATAACCACAATACAAACAGCAAATACAAAACTGCTTAAGAAAACCATAAAGGAGAAAAGGGTATGCTGTTTTCTTGTGAAGTGCAGACAAGAATGCTACACAATTTAGAATACAGTTCTAGAGATTATTTCACATATTTATTTGCTTAGCTGATTGTATTCCCAATATGAAACATGCAACAGCAATATACATACTAAATAGTGTCATGGAGCACACCCTGAAAATCAAAGCCAAAAAAGGAGTGTAAAATAAACAGAACATGGAGAAGATCTCCTACCATTGTGCAAAATAGCCTTTTTGTAACAGGAATAAAATATTTTCTACCAAACAGTACAAAACTAGCAGAAAATCATAGTGGAACTAATGTTACCAAAGAAAAAAATTTAAGATCCATTTTGACATATTTTTTTTTTAGTCCATGACTTTATTGTGATTGGATGAAACCATTGGTGAAACCTTTGTGCAAATCATGCTGACACCCTGTAAATAAGTATTTTCCCAAGAATAAAAATATATGTTCTCACAATTCTTTTATGATTCAGTTCATAATTTAGAAAGCCTGTTCTCTGTAAAGGATCACAAGCTTTATTGTAATTGATTTTTAAAATACATCAATTTCTCAAGTCAAAAGACACTTATCTTTATTGACAAATAAGTCAGAGACAAGTTGGAAATCCTTAATACATCATTGTTAAGTCATCTTATCACAAAAAGAATGATGATACTTTCTATAAAATGTCTCCATAACATTTTAACACTTTCATAGAGTAGAGAATCTAGAAGTACAGTATCAAGAACCTTCCATGACGTATCACTTGTGGCCTGAGAACTTCTATATAAGGAATGTACACAAAGGCTACTTTTTAGGAGGTTACTGGCACCTGAAAGTGGCCCCTGAGGTACAGATGTAGTGTTGCTACCATGAGAGCTTAGAGTTAACAGTTTAAAAATGAGGTGTAGAGGGAAAGAGTCAAGCATTGAACCTTTTCCGGTGCACACACTGAGGCACTGTACTGCATATGTATCCAGCAGAACCCTCATTCAGCTTGTAAAGTCTGATCCCATACCAGGCATACTTCATGGAAACAGTTTAAATATAAGTTTTCCCAGTGAATAGCAGGTGGGACTACCCTACAAAATCTTTTTTGGCTTGGGGCACAAACCTGCTGAAATACTTCACCCAAAAGAACGATAAAAGAAGTATTGCTTGAAAATTTGGTCATAGTCTGGCTGGTGTCTGGGCAGAACCTGATAACTCTTACATTTCATGAAGGAATCTGCTTCACTCTGTGTGTTTACATTGTATGCGTGACAAGCAGCTGACACAGCCATTTTCTGTTCTAGGTGGCCTCAAAAGTTCAAGTATTTTTTCATCCAGATATAGACTGAAGGGAATCCACTGTATACATTGGGCTGTAATGTGATTTGCAAGTACCTAATTAATGAAAATAAGTTTGTCGCAGCTGAAACTCTAGATCCTTAACTAGCAGATGACTGGATTGCTAACAGGGTTCAAAGAGTCAGTGATAATGAAGTCAGGAAAAAGCAACCTGTACACCCTGGTGGAGTCACTAAAGGAAAGTGAGAAGGAATTTGGCAATTAGATTGCTTTAGAAAGCACTATAGCACAATGCAAACAAAAAAAAAGGATTACTGGAAGATCAGCAATGAGGGTATTTGAAATAGTCTAGATTCACACTAAACCATTAAAGCCCATTTCTCCTGCACATTGACTCAAAATAATACTGACCTTATCATATTTACCCTGGCAGGACTCTTAGTTCTCCAACTAACGTGTACTCAAACCCTGATTCAGCATTTCTACAAAATGAATGGAAAGTAGATAAATGCTCAAACAGGAATTCTAATAGTTAAACATTGTCTATACCAGCCCACGCTAAGACAAGGGAATTAGCAAGTAATACTAAAACACTTTTCCTAATGCCCATCTGGGATATGACACAATATTAGATTTTGGTACAAAGTCCAGGGGTTTTGTTGCCTGAGTAGGAAGAAAATGGCAGCATTATTCTCTGCATTTAAATTAAGTTTTCAGGAAAAAATAAACCAAAATTATGGTATGTCCTACAGGAAATACCTTATAAACATTAAATGTAAAGTACATTGGTGTCAGGTGTTATGCTACAACCTACAATGTAATGGCACAGGGTGCTACTTTCTCTGGATTTCTCCTGTATTCCATTGGCAAAGAGACACTCTTCCAAAGGCTAACTTAAAGCATCCAGATTGAGCTGATTAACCAACCTCTGGAGGCGACCCTAGGTTGGGATCACTCTTGTGAGGATAGGATACTCATAAGGACTTTCTCTGCTTCCTATTTATAAACAGCGTTTCCTATTCCCCCTTGAATCTAGCATTTGATCTGACCTCTACTCACTGGCTGCTTCTGGTAATGCCTGATCTGTGCCCTAAAATCCATACTGAATACTTTTTAATGACCTATTCTGAAAGAACTGAAAATTATTTTTTTTCATTAATATAATGAATGTTAGTACTCCAACAATTATGAAGAAAGTTTGCTGCTGCTGCCATCCATACTGTCCCCTTCCACAAAGGATAACTGATCCTTTGAACTCAGTCAGATATCTGTGCACAAAGCAGTTAATGGAAGCACAGAAGCCAGATATCATCGATGACTTTGTAACGGTGTGCTAATTACTAGCATATCCACGTGTCTTGCCCACTGCCTGCAATGTCTGTTTAAGTGTAGGCAAACACTATGCCAGCAGAAAATGCAAATTCAGACAAAATGTCCATGTCATCTTACTCAGCAGATTTTGTGCTTTCCAGTTCAGGGGAGAAGCCAAACATTTCTTGACCCCGCTGACACTCCAAAAGGTTATAATAATGCACAACAAGCACAAGACAAGTAGAGGGTCCTAAGGTGTAAGGTGCCACCATGTTAGTAGTAAAGGTAAATGTACATTGCCATGACAAAGCTAATACAAGAGGGATCCAAATTCCAGTGTTACATCTAGCTTACACAATAATGAACTGAATATCTCAATGTCCTTCTTTAGTGTTAAATTTTAGACTCAAGCATTTCTTTTCTTGAACCATCATATAGTTACTCTCCACTAAAATACATGAAAAGCTGAAAAAGCTTCCAAACAAGAAAATTTATTCAGAAATAAATTCATAAAAGCAGTGTGGATATCTTCTCTAAATTATAAGTAAATTAACATTTGCTCTACGTGATTAAATAATCCTCATTGCTCAAAAGAGGTTATGCTTTGCAATAAGAATGCATCAATATACCTCACCAGGACTATATGTAGCATATACAACAGTAGACTGTGCTGCTGCCATTAGCTATGTATACCTTATCACAGGCCCACAGAACAGCTGAGGCTGGACAGGACCTCTGGAGGTCATCTTGTCCAACCCCCCTGCTCAAGCAGGGCCACCCACAGCTGGTAGTCCAGGGCCACGGCTCTTGAATATCTCCAGGGATGGAGACTCTGCAGACTGTGCCAGTGCTTGGTCACCCTAACAGTAAAAAAGTGTTTCCTAATGTTCAGAGGGATCCTCCTGTATTTTAGTGTGTGCTCATTGCCTCTGGCTCTGTCAAATGAATGCTTTGCTATGTTATGAATGCTTTGGGTTTGTTGCCAAAATTTACCATTCGTTTTATCTCCTATTTAATTTGTATGAAAAAATAGATATTCTAATATACTCATATGTACCGTAAATCTTGGCAGCAGCATCAGACTGTTACCATTGCACAGCGCAAGCTGTCACTTCACTATATGATATGTAAAATTTAGTTGAGTTGATCATCAAGGTCCCATTCGGTCTACAAACCTGTACAACCCTACCTCACAATGGCATTTAATTATTATTAATTAATGAATTGTACTTCTAAGGAAAATAACTTCAGCCTAGCAGTTAGCAAGATCATGCCTCCTTCTCTAATTTTTAAGGCAAAATATTTTATACACACATACTGTTAGCTCAACACTAGTTATGCCTTCTTCCACATAAACTTGCATACAAATTGGTACTTACTATGAATTAGGTAATGCACTAGGCCCTTGCATTTATTTTTCTTTGTCATTTTCAGCAAACCTCTATAGCATTTATGGCAGGCAGAACTTTTAAGTCAACTTTTTATTTGAATTACAACTTGGCTGGCATTCAGGCTGCAGACTACCATGAAAAAGGCAAACAAACAAAAAATACAACCAGGAAAGGTCTAAGTCAGAGGGTTCTAGTCTGTTTTAGCTTGAACAGGTCAACTCCCATTAATCTCTGCAAGCACTTGAGACCAACAGGACCACGCTGAAGGGAGACAAGGTCCCCAAGATTAGATGGGGAGCTACATGCTGTCTGAGAAGAAAGGGGCCTGGGTGTGCAAGTGCCCTGGCACTGGAGTACTGAGACAAACTGCTGATTTGCCAAGTGCTAAGTTTTTCCAGTTGCTAAACTGAGTAAACAAGTTTGGTTTGTGCTAATGCTTATTCACCATGCTACATAAAGGGAACTTGGTCTTTTATAATGTCGTGCTTGGCTAGAGGCATCTTCTTATAGCCTGATTGCCATTAACCTCAGCATTTCTACAGCACTTTCAGTCATGCAATCCCCATTGCAATTAATGGCAGATGGGCTAAGTCCCACACAAATGTGAGGAAAAAGAGAGGAAGACATATCTCTGCTTAAGTGTTCAAGAATATGTACCTCAAGGCACGGTGAGAGTAGAAGGAAAAATATCTTAGTGGTACAAAAACATAGAAAAAGAAGACCTGGCGGTGAACAGCGAAGACAACTACATCATGAACTGTGCACAGTGACTTTGATGGGTGCACGAGGTAAGGTTAGAAAAAGAAAGCAGAAAATACTGAAGACACCTCCCTTTTCTTAACTTGTTTAAGAAAAGAAGCAATGTAATATCAAGCAAACGGAGTAGTACAATTATTAAGCAGACACAATGGAACAATGAAAAGGTATGATTAAAAAGAAAAGTGTGGTTGAATGGGGATGAATTAAATGAAGAGTCAGTGTTCTTCCTTTGGATAAGAAAAGTAGGTTAGATAAAACTCCAGCTAATGTACTGTAGGAGTTAGGAGCTGACAGAAGGATTGATGTGAAAATGTTGAGAATGTGCCCAGTCAATTAGCTTAATAATTAATTGGGAATTGCATTCTGGAAAGTCTTCTTCAAAAATAACTCAAAATTAAATAAACTTAAAGGTCTCAGGACTAAGTTTCTTTATACACTGTGAGTACAATCATGTAGGAAGATGTGGGCTCACTACATACAGACAATCATCAAAACAATTAGTATCTTATCTATTTAGTTAATGGAAGAGAACAGTTAAGGGAACTTAAAAGTCCAGGCTTAAACTTTCAGTATACCTATCATTTCTTATATTGTTTGCCTACTCTTGACATTTCCCAAAACCTAAATAATGAAAAAATTCTCCTTAGTATGCACTCACTTTTACTTCCTGGTTGTCCATGCTTGCTTAGCATAAAAAACTCTTTTTATTGGAATTCTTATATGACGGAATGTAAATATTTCTATCAGACCTATGATTTTATCATAGGTGTTCTTTATTGGATTTTATGGGTTTTTTTAAAAAAAAAATCTAAATTTATATCTAACATGCAATCAACAAAAATCTTTCAAATCTATTTCCATCTCTGTGAGATGCACCTGTGCAGATGCATGAAATCAATTTTTTTAAACCAGATTCCTTGTTCATTTTATGTTACAGTGCAATACAGATAAAATACAGATAACTATGAAAAGCTTTTAGATTACACATTGGTAGCGGATAATTAGATAATGAAGTGCTGTTAAAAATGAATGGAAGGTAAAACATACATATATACATACATTAAAATGCATAGTACTACAAACTAAATAAACAACAATATTGAAATTAAGCAGTAATGCTGACATATTTTGACATATCAACAACAAATATACAGCTCACAGTATCTTAAATTAAAAAAAAAAGAGATTAAGTTTAAAGCACAAATAGATTTTTCAGGGGTCTAGAAGGGTCTTTATTTGGGGTTTGGGTTTTGGTGGTGGTTTTTTGGGGGGTGGGGTAATTCTATTGACAGTATTTATGAAGGAATTATCATATATAAATGTATACTGGATTACAAATAACAGGAACTCCACATTCCAAAGCAATCTTAGGATATATTTCAATATCCTGTTTTGAGATATTCTTTGCTATTTTATAACAAGAGAAGTTGTCTATTGAACTGATTTTTGAACAAGGAGACAGAGGGTGGGGCATTTTGGAAATGAAGTATTACAGTTTCCAGCAATACATGGTTTTCAGTATGCTTTTGTATCAAGTATAAAGAATCCATTTACACTGGGGTATCAGGTAAAAGCCTCTCATTTTTATAAAACTAAAAGAAGACACTGAGAAACCTTTAAAGAAAATTAACAGCTTTTTTTAAAAAACAAATCTGTCATCCACCTTCCCTACAGCACATAAACCACTAGGACATAGGCATCCTACCTTGATTAATGATATATTCAGTATGGGAATCCATTATCAAACATTACTGGCACACTGCTGCCTAAGAAAGATCTCTTAACCCTAATTAACAATGCAAAGTATGTTAGATATTATAATATGGTGAATATTTTTTTTTTCAGTAGCAGCATACCATTTTTCTGAAAAAAAAACACATCAGGAAATACACAAGAAATTTATAATCCTCATACAATTTTACCCAGGGGAAGAAAAATGAAATATCAGTCTTCAGATTCAATAAAGATTAGAAATGCTGTTAAAAGGGCAGTGGCCTGAAATGCCCCCATGCTCCATGTTTCTCAGGTAAATAGCAAAGGAAACATTTTTAGGTCTGATCATAGAGATGTGCAAAACAACTGTCCTGGGTCT
This sequence comes from Falco naumanni, assembly GCF_017639655.2. NCBI lineage: Eukaryota > Metazoa > Chordata > Aves > Falconiformes > Falconidae > Falco > Falco naumanni. The sequence goes on along the minus strand of NC_054056.1, from coordinate 59,767,742 downwards.
TGCTGGGATGGAGTTAATTTTCTTCAGCATAGTTAATATGGTGCTGTGACTTGTATTTGTGATCCCAACAGTGTTGGTAACACACCAGTGTTTTGGCTATTTCTGAACAGCATCAAGGCCTTCTCTGTTTGTCATGCTGCCCCACCAGCAAGTAGGCTGAGGATGCCCAAGAAGCTGGGAGGAGACACAGCTGGGACAGCTGGCCTGAACTGATGACATCATGCTCAGCAATAAAATAGAGAGGAGCAGGATGTATGTAGGTCAGCTATCTTTTTGGGGGGAACTGGCTGGGCTATTAATAGTTGGTGAGCTATTGCCTTTGTACCACTTGTTTTGTTTTCTTCCTCTCTTCTTCCAATTCTCCTTTACTTATTAAACAATTTTTATCCTGACCCATGAGGGTTTTTTTGCTTTTGCTTTTCCTTTCCTCTACCCTTCTCCCACTGAAGGAGGAGTGAGGGAGTATGAGTGAGTAGCTATGTGGTGCTTAGCTGCCTATCAGGATTAACCTCCAACAATGGTATAGTTTTGTAATGGACAAGAGTCTTTTTAAAAGGTCATTTTGTAGCATGAGTCAACCTGGTTTGCTGCCAGGATGATTTTACATTTCAAAAAGAGTTTGTACCAAAAAGTGCCCATGTGCCATGTCTCAGGTGACAAGACCTGGCTGACTGCCCATTCACATCTGTTCCAAATATGCACCCCTGGAAAGTAATGAAAGTCCTGTAACCACAAGTTCAATTTATTATTTTTTTCACAGCAAACAACAAGCTTTTTCATGAACTGAGCAATAACTTTAGATCAAGTATGAGGCCTATAGAATGGGAACAAGGATAACAATTGACAGATGACCTCATCTAAGGATTTCTAAACTTAGTAGATGAAGGCAGAAGGCACAGATAAAAGGAAAACATAAACAAGTATTAAGACAGTTTTCATTTTGGCTTTCGCCTCCAGTTAGATATTTAGTTTCAGAGGGACTAGAAAGCGTAAACAGAAGACATAATGAGTTCCTAGTTATGAAAGAAGTTTCAGAAAAAAAAAGTAGAAAGTAATCATAACCATCCCCACCCCTAGGATACCTCTATTTTTTGTGAGGACAGGGTAAAAAAACAAGGATGGAATTTGGACCCAAGTTAGACCTGTCCAGAATTACTTTTTTTTTTTTTCTAAAATGCTGAGCGTCTACACCTTCCATTTATGTTCTTTCCAAAATGACTAACTTTTGCAAGTGATGATTTTGCAACTTCAATTTAAATCTGTTGCATATTCATGCATTTAGATGCTTAATTCTAGACATGTGTGGTTAGAAGATATCAGCCTTGGACTATATGATAAAGGACCATGATTTCCCAGTTCTGCTTTCTATATATAATGGAAACACTAGAACGCTTTTGCTTTTCAGGTTTCAAGCTTCTGACTTTTAGAAAGCACTCTTTTCTGCCCTGAGGTGTACTGAAGACAAGGATGTTTCCTCATCTTCTCTATTTTTTCTCTCCTGTTCATCACTCCATTTGGAGACACACTCTGCTCCCAGCTCCTATCCCGTTCTCTGGAAAACTGAAGTGTGATCATTCGTGATCCTGCATTGCTATAGAGCAGCAATAACTACTAGTATTTAAATGACAGAACTGAGGAACATCACAAACCTTTCACCCACATACAAAGTATGACTTTTATAAAAGTGCCTTCTCTAGCAAAGCAATACATACATTTTAGAACAAATCAGACAGAAGTTCTAACAAAACAGACAAGCCTAGAGACAAGAATAAGAGAAAAAAATACCACAAGTGACAAGTGTGAATCACCTCTCTCAAGTGTTGCACGAACTTCTCCAGCTCTTAGTTAATGACAGTGGTGTAAGATCCTACAATTTCTCATCCTCACCTCTCTGTTAGGAAATGGGAGCTGTTGCTCTGCAATGTGGATGTTACAAATTACCCAGATCTTTTGTTACACCCAACCTAGTTGATTAACAGTGATATCACACACAAAATCAGGCATGAAAAGACACATAGCTTTACCAGAAGGATCTAGAGACTTTCTACTAAGCAAAACCCACAAAACTTTCACAATCCTGAAAACAACAGCAAAGGAATTAATCAGGTTTAAGCAAAAGTTCTGTGGTGCCACCTTTTACTGACACAGTGGAAAAATTATGTCTATTAAAAAAAAGAGAGAGAAAGAAAGAAAGAAAAAAAGCAGCAACAAAGCATTACCAAAGCTGTGACAAGTAAGTTCATCACTTGTTCTTTACAACCATATAAAATTTTATTGAGCATTTAATGTTCTCCATATATTCATGTGTACAGAGATAGACATACAACTATATAGATGACTTGTGATAAAGTATGTGGTTATGAGTAGTGTTTATTCTAACTTACCTTTTCTAAATACCAGATTAAGCAAGGTACTTCAGTGGTGTTCTGCTTTATAACCTATAAAATAAACTGTTCTTCTGAGAATTCTCTTTGTTCCAATGCTAATTTATGGATTTGCTTTATCAGGAGTTATTGGATAACAGTCTTTAAGTCACCTTGGTTTGTTCTATCAGTGGTCCAGCTCCCCAAAACAGCTAAGAAAATGCTTAAATTTACCATCATGTGTCTTTAATAAAAAGTAATTCATTTCGAAGAATGAAACATACTTTTCTTGATACCTCAAGTGTTTGCCTCTGACAAATATAGATATATTTGCATTCTGGGTGATAACTTTCATTCTCTCTAGTTTTCAGCTCTAGATTTTTCTATAATAATATCACACCTATTACTTTAAAGTACACATTTTGCTATTTGAGATTTCAGGAATATTTTCTAAGCCCGATCTCTAAGTCCCAACTGTTGCACACTGTAGAAAAAACAGGCAGAGCCGTAAAACAAGGTGTGCATTGTGGATTGTACTGATGCATTACCTATAACCATGGCTCATCTGGCTGCTAGGTTAACAGGTCACTGGCATGGAGCCACCAACTTTCAGAGAACAGCCTCTCTCATGGTATTTTGATATTTCCCCTGCTGGATTTGTCCCAACAAGGAAGTGCTGGAGCATATGAAAACTGGGAGTGGAGCTGGGAAGCTAACCAAAAGATTTCAAACCTCAAATGTTTAGGTTAGATGCTAATGTGGTCTTAACCAGCTCACCCATCCCTAAATATTACAGCATCAGGAATGATTTAAAATTACAGGAATGATACAACAGTGCCAGCCACTGTTGAGTGCATTCTACATTTCTTGCAATTGCTTCTGCACCAATGAGCACACTATGGAAATATTTCAGGCATAGTTACAGTAATAACATTTCACCTTTTCCTAGTTCTTTTTAAGCTTATCATTGTAGACTACCTGGACATGCTGTCCATTTGCTGTCCTTGTTCCTGAGCTGCTGGAGGAACAAGCTAAATAGGATCTGCTAAATAGCCAGATACCAGTGTTGGCAAAAACCCCAACCTTATATTCCAGCAGAGAACATGGCACTATCCCACATACCAGTACAGTTCAGGTCTCACTCCAGACAAAAGTAAACTAATAGTTTTGTGCAAGATCTTGGTTTTGGATGTACAAGATCCACCAGTATAAAAAGACAGTATTCATTCCTGTATGGGAAGGAGAAATCTTCAAAGTGTTTTAAAGGGCCTTTATCATTCTGAAGCACATTTACTGTAGAGCTTTTACTGCTAAAACCGCACACTTCAGTTTTGGGTTTTTTTTAATCATGATGCTGAACCAAACAACAGTACCAAAAAACCCAAAGGTTTGTTAGCTCAAACAGACCAAACTGATTTTTTTCTTTCTCACTGAAGCTGATGAGACTGTTGGTTCATTAATATCAGTAAGGCACCCAACTGTCACCCCTGTCAGAGAGAGCCTACTGCCAGTGACACGGCAAAAGATCACTGGGGTCGGTCGCTCCGGCCTGCTCAGGTTGTCAGGAGAGCTCAGCAACACATTTTTTCTGTCCTATTACTTATAGTACTTACAGATCAAAGTGACAGCATCTTCCTTCGCCGGTATTGTCTTTTTTTGTACTGGGCACAGGTGCCCCAGCCCTGGCAGTGGGGCACTGCAGGGGCAGCCTCTGTGAGGAGAGGCCGGGGCAGCCCCAAGTCGGTTCCAGTCAGTTCCAGCCGGTCTCAGCTGGTTCCAACAGACTCACTGCAGGACACGGCTGGGCCCCTCAGCCAAGATGGTTGCCTCCAGAAAACATATTCAAAGAAAGGGCAAAACACTGTCTGGGAGTGAGGAATAAGGGGGAGAAGTGTGAGAAACAGCCCTGCAGACACCAAAGGCAGAGGAGGAGGAGGGAGAGGGGGTGCTCCCAGCGCCTGAGCGGAGACCCCCGTGTAGCTGGGCAGGGGCAGTCAGAGCTCACCCCTTCATTTTCTGCTCTCCATACAGATCTTTGAAAGGATTAGTGGGTATTTTACACACCACACCTTGTATGTGCAAATCTAGTTGAGCAATTAGGAAATAAAAAAGCAGGAATAGAGCTGAAAAAGCCTTGAGTGTTAGCTGTGGGTGAAAGCTCTGGGCCAGAGAGAGTGACCCTGTGGAGGGACACCAGCTTCTGGGTGCAGCTACATGGCTGTCACTGCCAGTATGCCTGCGTGGCCCAGCTGTATGACCCAGGGCCCAAAAAGGTTTAAAAATATAATTCCTTCAATTGTATCTTACCGTGGACATTTTAAACTGCATTAAGAGGCATAACGAAATGTTTTGAGTCATTACACTATCAGACTTTCGATTTGTTGGGCCGCTGAGGGGAAACCTGAAAGCATTCAATAATGTCTCGATATTTAAGTGCATAATGGTAATGTAGAAGAAACAAATGTTTGTTTTATCAATACAATATAAAGCGTTATCATGGACCATGTAAATCAAATCATAAATCACAAAGCTCAAGCTAGTCCTGTCAGCCCAGCAGCAGGCTGTAAGATTCATTAATGTGTTGGTCTGATCTCCAATACACTGCAAAAATAACATAAAATGTTTCACTGCCCAATGCTGAAAGACCTGAAATGAGGAGTGATAACAAAACATGTTTTTTCACAGCAAGACTGCCAAATGCTACAGTAATTAACATCCTGCACAAGCCTACAGCTGCCTGGGGGGCTGTAAATCAGCACCCAGTTTGGACATTTAAGCCTGTTTTACCTTCTTCAGTCTCAGCAGCTTGAACATTTACTCCTCATACTAGTTATTTTACAGTTAGGCCTGCAGGGTAGGTTTGGCAGACAATGATTTAAGAAAAGATAACTCTGAAGAAACATTTGAATGAAGTTAGGAGAAAATACCGCAACTAGGAACAATGAACACACACTACAGTCCAAGCTTTCAGCCTGAGAGCATGCATCATTCAATTTTTTAGCCAACACTGGGAAAAACAGAAAAAAAACCCCTTGTGTTCAGTTAAAGGTGACACTTTCTATCAGAGGCAATGACAGATGTCAAATAAATGCTTAGTGGGAATGGCATCACCAAGGACACACATGGCTCCAATACAGTGGAAGGGCTACTGACTTGTAAATGTTTAACAGTTCTAAAAAATCCTCTTCCTACAAACCACTCTGTTTCCATTAGAATTAAAGAACACTTTGACCAGACAGCCTCCCACAGCACTGCAGTTATTCCTAGAAGTTAAAGCACATCTCCTGAAAGTTAGAGGACAACAGCGATCAGTATAAAGGAGGTAGGAAGTTAAATGAGGGGCACTGGATTTTTTTTTCTTGATTCTTCATGCACTTAAAAGTGAAAATTCGCTGGAGAGGCTTTGTTTGTAAGTATATATAGAATGCACCAACCATTTAATGAAGAAAATAGGGGTGATGAGGTATTTGTAGAAAGATTTAAATGTTTCCGAGTTCTTTCTTGAAACCTTTTTTCAAACTATTATATTACCACTGTTCTCTAGGAACTGTCAGAATTCCTTTCGAACATAGTCAGAATTCCCAAGCAAAATTTTCATGTCAGGTGAAATCTTAAAATGGAAAAAGATATGTTATTTATTTTCCTCAAGAAGATTTGAAATTAAATTTAATTCAGGCATCCAAAACAGGAAGTATAAACAAAAAATAATTTCACCTTGTAACCAAAATCTTCCCCCCTGAGCATATTATCTATCTCTATTATCTATCCATACAGTTATAGACACAAGGCTTAACAGCTGCAAGATGGGTAATTAAAGGGGACTAGAGAGAAGCAAAGTTATCTAACCCGCCATGGTGTAAAAAGCATTGTGGCTTAAAGGCAACAGTTTTGATACAGGTCTGTGGGTGATTTGCCTTTGTGGAAGTTGTTGAGAGTATAGGAATACAAATGCTAGTTTGCAGACCTTAGTGAATAATAACAAAAACCTTCTAACCTTCTGATATTTATCACAGCTATTTGTTCTGTGAACCACACAATCCTGCTGCTATTTCCAATTAATTTTATATTCTATTTCTTGAATACTACTTCTTGAGCCCTCTCCACAAAAATTAATGACACTAGAGATTCCTATGTCAGTAGGAGCTCAAGTATCTTGGAAAGGAAACATATAGACAGGGTAATTGGGTATGAAAGTATACTTTAAACATTATCTCTCTACAGTAAACCTTATGATTCCAAATAATTCAGTAATCTCTTCTCTATTTATTTTAATGGAATTTGTTGTGCCTTTCACAATGGTGAGTGAGTAAACATGTTCCATTCTTCCTGCATTGTTTATTCTGCATTAAATATGTTATTTATGCAGCATGTCTTAACTGAAAGGGTGCCCTGCTGTACAGCATTAACTTCTTTATTGTAGAAAATTAGCTGTCTCTAGAATGGAATATATTCTGTGTTGTGTTTCCATGAGCACATGCAAAATGTCTTAATTCCAGTTTCTACACACATTTTCTGCCTAAAATATGTACAGGTGAAACAGAGGGACTGGTGAGGAAAAAGAAGGTCATTCTTCCCAACTCTGATTCTAAAAAAAGATTCTGCTTACAGCAAATATCAGTAATGTAACCATTCACTTTTATGTGTCTCATTTGATCCAACAGGAAATAATGTGTAAGTATGCAAAACAAAACTGAATATCAGCAATACTACCTAGTTTTTAGGTGGCAGCCAAGAATAATGCCTACACGTATTGTGCAGGGGATAATGAGGGAGCTCAGCTACCAGCTGAAACTGAAGCAGAAACAACCATTATCATTGTCATAAAAATCATTAGCAGGTTTCAAGGAAATTTTTTAATGGATGAGGTCTGGTCTTATTCCAAAAATAAAAGGGCTTTAAAAAGTAGAAACAAAGGTCTTTAACAAAGATTACATAAAATTATTTGCATATGTACATCACTAAATTTTCCCAGGACAGGAGTAAGCATAATCTCTTTGGTCCTGCTGAAATACTAGTCCATCACTGGAGAAACTAAGAAGGGAAAGATCTGAGGAGAAATCAGAGATATAGAGATATACTTTGAAAAATTTTCCCATCTACTAAGAGGAAAATATTAATTACTGGATATTTTATTAACAAACAAAACCCTTTAAATTGTCCTAACAGTTTTATATGGATGTTGATGCATCTTTGCTATAGGGTTTACACTCATTTTACTGTTTCATGTAAAACTGTTTCAGTACAGATTTTTTTTGGATCCGAAGCATTCATTATTAAGGCTAAAATGATGGCTACAAATGGTTAAATGGCTAAATTTCATGATGGATGTCATCTTTCTCTTAGGAAACAGTGGGATGAAGGACACAGCAGTAGAGATTACTGTGTTTCAGAGGGATGGTTTCTTCATAAAGTAGAAGTGTGAGCAGTGGAATAGAGTTAATTCTCTATGTCTTTAAAAGCTTGGCTAAGAAAACCCAACAAAATTCACAGATGCCTGACTGTGCCTCTGATAAAACACAAGAACTTGCCAGTAGAAAGTATACGTCTGAGAAAAAAACATTTAAAGCTTTATGGAAGGAAAGCTACTGTGAGAGTTTCACAGTTCTTTTGGGAGTCTGTTTTGAAAACAAAACTCATAATGTCAGTACTAAAAAGCCCTATTGCTTTTAAAACTTATGTGAGAATACTGTAAGTTAAAGAGCTCTTTGTTTTCTTTTCATATGTAACAGTGGGATTTTTCAAGTATCTGTTTATGACTTTTACAGTCAACATGTCTGAGCATGGCTGAAAACAGAAGTAAACACCAAGTAATCAATGCACAATATTCTTTATTTTATTCCCTTCTTTTATTTCTACCTTCCTGTCTCTTTGGGAAAACTGGTCATGTTTCACATTCTAGAGGATAAAATAAATAAAATTTGTCCTATATAGAAGACTAAGCATCCTCTGAGAAGAAAATTTCTTCCTGGCTAGCCCAGCAATATTTTTATGCTTTCATAGAATTAAAAAATCTATTTGAAATTTCTGATTTAATACTAGAAAAGCACAAGCCACTTTAGAATATACAAAGTGAATTATTACAGCCAAGTTCCTTTACCATGGCCATAGCCTCAGTCACTAGTATATTATACTTATATATTTATATAATATGTATTATATATTATAAGAGTTATAAAAAACTGCAATTTTACCACACATAGGATATTCCATTTCAGCGATCCTATTTACTGTGGTCTTCTGGAAGTAAAGCTTAACCTTGTAACAGTATGATTAACTGAAGTAAAAAAAACACTAGAAAACAGACAAGTTTTTGAATAGAACTTTGCAATTAGTATTTTCTGATGTTTGTGTCAGACTACAGAACCTAAATATACCTTTAACATAACCCTTTTTGATATGAAATTACATAGATGTTTTTTTCCACTTAATTTATGCAAGCAAAGCTCCATACTGTGTGTAGCTGGACATCACAAATGGAGTGTTACCATCTCACAGTTTCAACTCCATCCCATATAGAGATTTTTACTTCAGGCTGCCATTTTTTCACAGTCCCAGTAGACACCAAGTATTTTTCTGAATCTGTTAACACACAGAAGAGGGAGGTGCACACCTGCAAGAGGTGTTTACACCCTCACACAAATGAAAATGATGAGTGTACTGTGAGAATATTTTGATATAGTGATTTATCTTCCATAAGGCTTTGCTTCCCTTTAGAAGAGAAGGATAAACCCCCCCTTGGTTGCAGATGCTCATCTTTTGTGATATTTATTTATCAGAACATACATTCCTTCCCAGAAGCAGGAGAGGTAGTCCTTTTTCTGAAAACCTCTGCCAAAGGCTTAACGTATGTTGAGTGTTGCCAGCTCTTGAGATCTCTTCTCGAATGTGATCCAAGTTTGGTTAGATCTGGAGCCAGCTTTGCAACAGTCTCTTACAAAATCCACCCCCCCACACACACACAACTGCCTATCATGCTCACTTAACATCTGAGACAGAGAGACCAAAAATGTGGGGCCACCAGAAGTCATCAGGGCTCCTCCACCTTCACATCTGAGCGTTCCCACACTTCTTCATTAAATGAGTTACAAAACAACATGAGCAGTTACAGGCAGCTTCTCTTCCTCTTTTGCCTCTCCTTTTCTTTTAGGAATTAGTTAGGCCCTAAGTTCTTCCTTTAATATCCAGCCTGCCTCCAAAATAGGAGCTTCTGGACAGATTTAACCCAGCCTAGGGTTAAAACCTAGGCAGGATACCACAGGGCTGCTTCATTTCCCTAAAGCCTTGTAGAGCATTTTCCAAAAATACAAGAAATTGGACTGAAGTGTGGTCTGAGAGCTCACATAACCTGTTGGTCAAGGCTGGCTAACTGGAAGGCTGACAGGGAAAATGTAAATTTAGGGGAACTGCATCTGTTGAGGCAACTAGGAGACAACCCTAACACAGGTAAACATAGGGCACAGTTTACCAGAGACATAAAAAAAGAACAGAAACAATGGGGAGGGGGGACATTGACTGCAAGACACCCTCTTGTTATGCTCTAACGTATGCTCTCAGCTTTATCAGCCCAGCATGTTGTCACCCCTTGGAGAACTGAGTCCCTTCCAGCAGCCACTAATGCCCTGCAGGATGTTCCAGGCTGACAGAGGACACCTGGAAAATGAAGCTTTTTATTTACAGGATGTCAGAAGAAATATGCCAACCCCATAGGAACAGGGCAATGCCAGCAGTAAAATACAGCTCTGTGTTCAGACACATAACATTTGAGAGATAGAAGTCATTGAAAAGACAACAGAGTACAGTATAATCTTTCTCCCCAAAAAAATTGGGCCAACCTCAGGGCTTCTAGGATCTGATTTACGGTTTTGAGCGTTTAGATTGCTAAAACATACACTGTTGAGTAATTCATTGTTGTACTATTTACTGCTCATCAAGGAAAGCTGTTGCATAAATGCTTGCATAACTCATTCTAGACAACTGAAATCCCAAAACATCTATTATAAAAGGCAGATACACAACCATAAATTGTTCAAAAAAACTATGAAATTAGTGTGGTTAGAAATCTGCAAATATATATGGCTCTAAATATATGAAATCTTTTCAGCTACATTAGATTCTTTTACTCTTTCCATTTTTTTTCTTTAAAAATGTTCTTCATTTTCTTCATAGGAGTCTTTAACTTAATATGAAAATGTGAGACTTAACAAACACAATGATCAATTTGGAATCCTATTATTAAATATCTTGCTTATTTGCAACATACCTTGTTAATGCCAAGGGGTTTAGTGGGACTTAATAGGTGTTAAAAATAGGTGTGAAAAATAAAATTAATTTACCAAATAAACTTTGAGAGAGGCCTTAAACATTAAATCCAGGAAGTATTGGTTTTGTTTCTTCATCTCATTCGAGAGGGAAGGAGTTGTTTTTATTCTATTTTCAATCTCCACAGACTTTTCTTTTATACAAGACACAGTGTCTTGGTATACCAGGTACCCCACTAAGAATGCTATGTTGTCTGTTTGAAATTGCTTTATGTGCCACCTTACCCTTTTCCTGTCACCTTTTTATTCATTACACAGAATCTTCCTACAGAAACAGCTTATGGTGTTTTCTTGCTTTTGTTTTACACGGAGACAATCCACAGTTTATTTTAGATTGTTTAAGAGAGTGTCAGCCCTAAAATAGTCTGAATGCAGATTTAAAACCACCAATCTGACAGGAAACACAATAGCATTTTATGATCTCTCTGGTGGCAAAACTATCTCAATATTTATGCAGTTTGCTGCACTTCCAGTTTTGCTGATTCGGCTATCTGCAAAGTACAATCTAACCAGATCAATGAGCCCAGTAAAAAGCAAGACTAGGAAAAGTCTGTACCTGCATAGTTTAAAGTACATGAAGCATTCAGAAAAAACTTGGATGCAAAGTGAGGACCTCAGCCTGAATATGCAGTTTTTAACACATTATATAATGATCTTTAGTCCTCGAATTCATTGATTAGTCAAGGATAATGTGTCAGATGTGTCAGATATGACTTTTCATAAAAGAAATTCAGGCAGACAGTCAAGAGAACAGAAACTTATTAAAGCAATGTCCACATAGAGTGAAACAAGATAGGCAAGACTATCTGACAAGTAAATAAATAAGATAAATAAACCGTATTTTAGATTATTTGAATTAGGGTAAGCTACACTATTAGAAACAGAAAAGGTAGCTCTTTAATATTAGTAGGGGGGAAATGGACATAAAAAGAAAACCTGCTAGTGGAGAGGTAAAAGATGAGTGGAACAACGTAGCCAGGGGCTCTACATCTGAGTGCTTCAAAATAAATTAACTAAATTCATCTTCATGATGCCTTTATAAAGTAACATTCTCATTTCACAGATGAATGAACAAATCACAGAGGAGGAAAGTGGCTGATCCAATTACCAAACTCATATCTCACAGTCCTTCCAAGCTAAATTGCAAAATAAATTTTGAATGTTTTTCAAAAAGTAAATAAGAAAGGGGGTGGGGGGGGGGGGGGGGGGTGGGGGTGGGGGTGGGGGGGGTGGCGGGGAATGGCAGGGAGAAAGATGCAATACAGAGTCTTACTGACCAGAGACGTGATTTTCACTGACCATCCATTAACTTTCAAACTTAATGCACTGACACTTTGAATAGTAGCTACACTATCCTCAACTACTTTAAAGAGGGGGTTTAGTGCATATCTATCGTAAGTATCTAGTAGTCCCTTTCATTGAGAAAGCAGTCTATATAGAATGATTCATTTGTGTTAGTCAGACCTAACTTCTCTCTATTCTCTTCACAACTACTCCAAAACCTAAAAAGGGACTTGTACAATAAGCCAGTTTCATAACAGCTCCTTTAAACCTGTGAGTAGTAGGCATATGACCGTATGAGCAAGTAGTACAGTGAAACAGAAGTAGATCTGTGATGTGAAATAGCTGGTGCTGAGTACCCAACATCTACTCTATACATATTTCAGGGATTTTACATCAGATTAGTTCTAAACAACTGAACTATTATTAACAGCTGGAACACATCATATTCACTCCTGAAACATACCTTCTAGTTTAACTTCATTCAAAAGCAATCCAGCTGGTTGCTTTGAGATCATTCCACAGTGCAAACCATAACATAGCAAAGGGGACAGTCTTGCTGTTTGCCTCAAAATCATGCTTATCCTACAAAAGCCTTAATGTAGACCTCCCTTCTCTCTCACAAATTCATCACTGTGTTATACACAAAACCTTGTGTTCCTGATCTTGTATTTGATGACTGGGTGAACAACACAAGCATGCCACTAAGACCTGGGAACTTGGGAGTTCTGATGGCTGAGGTATCATTGATCCTCAACATCCATGGGACAGAATCAGCTGAGAAGGACATGTTTAACCTACAGCATACATGATTATGCAGATTGGCTTGAACACACCATAAGACTTGGGCTGGCTTGGCATGCAAATTATCCCTTAGGGAAAGAAGAGACTTGCCTACAAGAGGAAAACAAACAAACAAACAAACAAACAAACAAACAAACAAACAAACAAACAAACCTAAAAATATTTGCCTGGAATTGGGATGCTGTAGGAACAAAAAAATCCCAATCTCAGAACAGACACCTCTGTGGCCTTCCTCAGCTATGAAACATGTTTGGTCAATTTCAACCAGAGCCACAAATCTTTATTATCTGGGTCGAGGGGCTGCTGCAAAGACTGCTTTGACCCACAGTTTGAAGGCAAAATTGGCAAAGTATTCCTTAAAGTTTCCAGGAATGCAGCGAGTTACCTTAGCAATTTCCTTCTCACTGTGATGCAGACAATATCCCATGCAATGCCTCTAAGGAGAAATCACAGCTGTCATTTCAAAGTTAACATCTTAGACGATTAAATCTCTAATTTGGTTTATTATTTTAAAGACTTACCTTCTAGTCATTTAGACAAGCCTTGCAAAGTGCTGGGAGCCATTCCAAATTAGAAATGAAATTAGAATCTAAGTCTGTAAGAGAAATCTCTGTGCATTTCCCGATCAGCAGGCATACTCTGTTCCAGTTCTGCTCCCATAGTCAAAAAGATCCAGGAAGGGAAAGGATCTGAGTATACTCTGATACTTACTGTATCTTTGTATTCCAAAAACGGCTGACTTCCAATAAATTGTAGATTCAACAATAAATGCTCTTGACCAAAAATAGTTCAGTGTTCAATTACCAAACGCATTTGCCTATATTGAGGATTCAGTTTTCCTGAATGCCCTGAACAAGAGGATGAATAGAAAAGCAACACGGTTTCCTGGTGATTGATACAAACTTACTCAGGATAGTCAAAAAACTGAGAAGTTGCAGAGGCCCTCTTTGTAATGAGCGGCCAGAAGATAAAAAGGTAGGTGGAATTCAGTGTTGATAAGTGCAAAGTATTGCACAAGAGAAAAGTATTTCTAAATAGATTATGAGTTCTAAATTAGTACTGCAATTTAGGAATAGACATTTTTAAGTAAACTGAAAACTGCACCTCCCTGCTCAGCAGTGGTCAAGAACATTTAATAAGCAATTAGAAAAGCAAACAGAAAACCTCTTCATGCTACTAAGAAAACATGTCTACCTACTTCTTGAATACCAGTCACAATTGGTCTAAGGAAGCACATAATGGATAGTAGAAATATAGAGAAAATTTGATTAAGAATTATGTGAATAGTACAGCTTTCATACAAAATGAGATGAGGACACTTCAGCTTTGAAAAACAATGACTAAGAATTATATGAAATATTTCTGTTAAATTTCTGCCAAGAAAATGCTTCTAGCCCCTGATAGGTGGACAATGCTGAATCCTTAAAATTCTTCAAAGCTATTTAAGCATGACTGGATAGCGTGATTATGAGGCACGATTATTATAGGAAAATCATTTTACTAAACTGAGATTAAGGGATGTTCCAACATAATATGAGCTGATATAAAATATGACAGGGTGTGCAGACTTGTAAGCTCTTCTCTCCAATGCATATTTACACAAGCATATAAACTGCCTCAGTCAGATGAAAAGGGTCTTCCAAATTCTGTTTCCCATAACTCGGTTGTCTTGATTGGCATGCCCTGTTATACCATCGGCTTCACACAGAGCTAGTTTTTTTCCTTCTAACACCCACCATTGTCCTTATCATTGCCAAGTTCTTGAAATTCTACCTATTGGGGTTCTGTTTTTTAGCAAAGTAATGAGCATATTCACAAAGGTTAGTTTGGATTCAAATGTTAATGGACAGTTTTAAAGGATGTTAAAGTTCTTTCAAAGGACAAATGGGCATTAAATTTGCTAAAAATGACAGGACTGAAGTCCTAATGTTAAATTAAAAGTAACATATTTTTAAATGAAATTAGGAGATGGTTACATTATTGGTGTATATTTTATACATGCAGACATTCACTATAATTATCTTTGCTTATTATTTGCACTGTTTTTACTATCATGATCTCTTTTTCTTCCTAACAAAAAGTATTTATATTTAAGTGTTCAAACTATTCAGAATACAGAAATAGGTCTTTGCCACAAGGTGCAGAGTCACAGGCACAAGAGGAAAATGGACATTACTGAATGTTATCAGAGTAACACATGTTTCTGGGGCTCTACATGAGTAGAAAAAATCAATTTCAATCATGCTGCTGAACCTGTTTTTTTCCCACAGACAGTAGCCATTTCAGAGGCAATCCTCATAAAGAATATGTCAATAAAATACTACTCCTTCTTTTGCATTAAATTGAAAAACGTTACATTTGAAGACTAAAAGCATAAGCTTCAGGGTTTATGGTGGAACATGAGCTAGTTGAAATAGTTTTTGGCTGAACACTAATTGACCATTCCTAGATATAACACAGAAGGTGAGGTATTTCGTTGAAAATCTCACTGAGAGCATTCACAAGGATAAGATCTGTTTCAAGACAGGATTGACAATTTGACATGGGAAGTGTGCAAAGAGAAAGTACTACAGTGAAACTTTGTTTCTAGCCTGTTACATCAGGAAGTATTAGATGCACTGATCAAGGCTAGCCACGACAGCTCCTCTGGCAGGAGCAGAGTGTGACAGCAAGAGGCATAGCTGCATGTCAGCCACCTGTTTCTCACAGAGGACGAGGTTCTGTCAGTCAACTTGTAGCTTTCTATCCAGTATCACACTGACAATTGGAAAATTAGAATTTGAAGCTCAAACCCAAGTCCACTTCTGGTTTTGAGGTTATAATTTTCCTGGTGTTACATACCATTATCAAGGGGTGAATGAAGAACTCAGACATTCTGGGCACTCTGCTGGCATGCTGAATTATATTTGCATTTTGCAAATATGAAATAGTATTTATGTTCCCAGAATGCCTCAAATATTGGACAACAAATTATTACACTAAGTTTGTTATTATCACATCTGTTTTTCCCTCCATACAAAATCCATTCATTCAGTTCCACACCCAGGCAATTTTTTTCAAGGACTATGTCCTGAATGCCAGAAACAAGGCTATTACACAGTATCTGGAAAACTCTTGTATTGATAAGATAATCTACAAAAATCTTGTGACTAGAAGTGAGTTAACATATAAAGGATAAGTACTGTGATGACAGGCACGGAGCAGAATGTAAGATAACATGCTTTCCAAAAACAGGACCTGGTGACAAAATGTAGTTTAAATAAGGGTTTTGTTTGATTTTCTGATTTTAAGATACAGTGAAAGTATTAAAGCTCGCCATGGCTGGGTCAAAATGTGGTAGTGAAAAGGTTATTAGAAAACTTATTATTTCTAGCATTCACAGGACATAGTAATATAAACATTAAATTTAAACATAAAATTTTGGTGCCTGTGTGTGTTTTGGGGTTTTTTTAAGAGCCAGGTTATAACATATGGAATATGTAGGCACCGTGTAACATTTCTATTTCTTTATAACTTATAAATTGTTTGATGGCTTTTTCCATAAAAGTAGTTCACTTTTTTAATGACTCTGTTAAAAATATTTTTTTAAAAAAAACATCATTGTAATGAGGATTGCCTGTATAATTCGCAACAGAAGAGTACTAGAAACCCCAGGTTCAGTGGTCCAAAAAATGACAGAATTGCAATTCAATTTAACCATAAAAGGCTTACAAATTCAGGATTAAAGTTTTCATGACAGGTCCCACAATTCCACATTAAAAAAAAAATTATTTAATTGGCTTTAGTTTGAGAGTAATCCAGCAAAACAGACTCTTAACAGGTTGCATATGATTTTTATAATAACTCATATAACGTTGCCTTCCCTGGTTTATTTGAGATAGGCTTTTCATACAGCTAATTGTCTTAGGCAATTGGACAAGCTGAATAATATACTGAGTGCATGTGAAGGAAGTATAGAGCTGGGCATGGCCTATACCCTGAAGTATGCTGACATTTCACACCTGGCAAACAAAGCACTGTGCAGCACCCACTTCTGGTCTGTGAGAAAGTGAGACCACTAAAAACACATGGTGGGCATGCACTAATCCACCCTGGGAATCTGTGTTGATATTCCAGTTACAAAGATGGCTCCAGACCCTGTGTAAATGGGATGCATCTTGAATACAGTTGGACAAGTTTAAATTTGCAAGTGAGAGCTAGCAAGTCAGTAGGGAAACTATCTATTAAAACTCATTTCTGAAAGGAAGACACACAGCCTACCCATACCTGGAAGGTCTTACTCAGTCCAGTAACTGACAGTTCAAGATATATGATGCTCCTGACAAATTACTTTGCATAAAGACAAAAATGCTACAAAGGAGTAGTGTTGTCTCCTGAAAGGCTCCTTTTTGCACTCAGGACATTTAAGATCATAGAGGTAGCACAGCTGCTTTTAGACAATTGTTCAGTCACCCGGCAGGCAGGGGGAGAGAATAACAACAGCAAAAGCAAGGAAACTCACGGGATGAGATAAGAACAGTTTACTAAGTGAAGGAAAGATAAAGGGGAAGAAAAATGAGGCAAAGGCAATCACTCACCACATCCCACAAGTAGACCAATGCTCAGCCAGTCTCAAAGCAATGGCTACCTCCCCCAAAGCCACGGCCCCTGAGTTTTTATTGCTGAGCATGGCGTTATATGGCATGGAATAGCCCTTTGGTCAGTTTGGGTCAGCTGTCCCAGCTGTGTCCCCTTCCAGTTTCTTTCCCACCCCTAGCCTAATCCTTAGAGAAGCAGAGTGGGGGAAAGGAGAGAAACCGTGATGCTGTTATAGTGCTCAGCAATAGCCAAAACGCCGGTGTGCTATCAACACTGCTTTAGCCACAAATCCGAAACACAGCACCATATGTGTTTCTGTGAAGAAAATTAACTCCATCCTAGTCAGATCCAGTACAAGTACCTCTCTAGCTGTTAAGCTCACCCACTTTAGGAAATCCATTCTCTTCTACCTGAGAAATTTAATTATTGCTTTTATCAGTCAGTGCCTTGGTCCCACATTTCTTGTCATGAGCATTGGGATATAGAACAAATGTGGACATTTCAGGTTTTGATACTGATGAGAATGCTTGTTCCCCACATTTTTTCTGGCAAGTTTAAAGTAGAAATGTTTTTGGTTTTATTATAAGAAAGTGATGAAAGTTTTCAAGTGTTTTGTTTCAAAGCATACTTACAGGTATAACAGGAAAATCACTAGTGTCTCATTATTCACTTGTCCTGACCCTCTCCCCCAGTGGGCATAATGGGTTTTTGAAATGAAGATGAAACGTGCTGTACGTATAAGATCAGAATATAGTAAAGCTGTGCCAGCAACATGTTATTGGAAGTTACTATTGCTCCTTCACAGCAATGATTTATATTTTCTGGGAAAAGTTACCTGTGAATATCACTGAAACACTTTTTGAAAAAAATTGATTTGCTGCTGTTTTCTTAATTTGGATTGACTGTCTCCCTTTTAGGTTCATACACAACTTGTTTAATCCCATATTTATATAGTGCAAGAGCAATTGCACCACAGCTCAGCCATTCCAACAAAGTTGCCACACTTCTTTGCAATAATAAATTAATAGTGTAATATTTCCTAAGGCTTATCTAAAAGGGGTGTTGCTCAGGGATGCCTACTACTTTTTGAAGTTCACAGTCTATCTCTCTTTAGCTTACCTTGCAATGATGAGTCCTTGATTCTGACACAGGGAGGTAATCTCAATCATAATACTTCTGTCCCCCTGGAGGTGACTTTAAGCAGATAATAATTTGGTAACCACTTACAGGGAAACTGTCAGTGTTAAAGTCTCATAGAGACTTCTGACTGTAAATGCCATATTCAATACAGTTTCTCTTTACTAAATCCCCAAAAGGGAACCATGTCCATCCTGCAGGTAAAAGTTACTGCTCTAGTCAAATTTTCTTCCTCTCTCAAAGAGGTAAAGTCAGTTTGGATTTGGTCTGCTGAGCCATTCTACAAAATCCAGGCCAAGAGATCATAATGGTGAAGGAGAAGATAGGTTTTCCCTGCAATCAACTGCATGGTCTCACAAAATGTCCATTTTATGATTGGTTTTCCCTCACATTGCCTCTGTTTTTTTCCCTCTATTCTCTGTATGATTCTGCGTATCTCTTACCAGCATGCCTGACACCTCACTTTAAATGCAGGATCGCTACCTCATCTTCAAATAAATGAGAGGGAGTGCTAAGCAGGTTAGAAAGCATAAGAGAATGATATAGAATATGGAGATAATATTGCAATGTAAGGTGTGAATTCAACTTGCACTGTCAACATTGTAAAAGTTAATGCTTCTACATAATGAATTATGCTTGCTTATATAAACAAAAATGATCCAAAACTGAAAACCAATAACTTTTATACCATGCAAAAGTCAACAAGACTATTTAATAAACCTGAATAATAAGCCATCCACCCCCACAAAACAGTAGAGTTGATCTTTTTGCTTCCTAATAACACATTTTTGATGTTCATTTCATAAATGCTGCTAGACTATAACTTTAGAAACACCAGGGTTTGGATAAATATATATATACACCT
Organism: Falco naumanni; assembly: GCF_017639655.2. NCBI lineage: Eukaryota > Metazoa > Chordata > Aves > Falconiformes > Falconidae > Falco > Falco naumanni. The sequence continues at coordinate 59,748,396 of NC_054056.1, read as the reverse complement.
CTGAGTCTAACAACATAAGCCAAGTGATATAAATTTAATTTTCTAAAGGAACTTCAATGATCAGTTGTGTACTTTAAGCAAATTAGCAGTCTGTTTCATATAGAAACCATTAAGGTCCTGATCTTGCAAAGGTTTACAACCACAAATTCAAGTAGAAATTTATCTGTACTTGACTCTCAGACCCCTTCGGCAGCTCTGTCTTTCCTGACCGAATGTAAAACCTCATGCAATGGCTGTTACAGCTGCAATGATCGCTTTCTTAGCTTTAACTATTTCAACTCTCCCTTTGCTTCTCTTCACTGACACACTCCTTTTCTGCTGCTTCAGCTGTCAGTGATTTCACTCCACGTAGATCTATAGCCTGTTCCTTCTCCATCTCTGATTTAGTACCAAAAGTAGACACCTGTCCACGGAGCTGATCTTCAGTGCTTTCACCTTCATGTTAGGGGAACACCCTGTGTTAACATTTGCTAATTGCCATTCAGGTCTCTCCCAAAAAATGTTCCTTCCAAAACCTATCTCTCCCCACAACGTTGTCAAAATTTTGGAAAGGGGCAGAAAACATGTGTGTTGCTACCCCGCTCTTTGGAGTGATTAGTAGTATCACACGGCTGGCTTATTGTGTGGTCCCTCTTTCCACCTTTTCATTTCTGTGAATGTCAGGTGACTCTTATCTTACTCTAAGCTGGTAGATGTTTCAGGCCAGGCTTCTCTTTTTGTTCTGTATTGCACAGTACATACATGAAGAACAGCTTCCTGCATGTGGCCTGGCCTCCTGGGTTCACTGACTGTGAGTAAGTCTAAGTTTGCCCGGTATATTCTGAAGATCTAGCAAAATTGTGTGATGATTTCCTTGTGTAATGAGGGTAGAAGGAACACGAGGGGTTTGAGTGACAAACAAAATCAGCATCAAAGGGAAGAAAGCTGGGAATGGAGCTGACAGAACAGCATGGACTTATGTTCCTTCTTGAAGAAATGGGTGTTGAGAGAAATCAAGGTGATATACCTTACTGGATGCAGGGGATACTTGATACTCCTAGATTTCTCCCAGAAGATGCCAAAATAAGAGCTGAGAAATGAGTTCCTGGGAAACAAAGACATATTCAAGGGGTGATATGCTCTGGCAGAATATGAGCACTAAAAGTTTTAACATACAAAGAAACTCACTGCTTTAAAAAATATCTAGTAGTGGTTGTGTCTTTCAGAAATGAAGATGATGGTTCACCTGATAATTGGTTATTAATTCAGGAAAAACTGAGTCTAAATATCCATAGAGTAACAGGTGATAACCCAATGTATCTACAATTATAGGCCTATGAGCCTGCCGTTCCATGTGGTCAAACAGCTCATACTTCAATAGGGCGCCTGATGCTTGTCCTAGCTTGAGGAAACATTATATGGATGTCTCTTGCTCAGGAGTACATTACAATGCCATTCAGCTTCATGGGATGATTACACCAACTAATTAGACATACTGCCTGCAACTGCCTTATCACCAACACCGTACTAAACTGCAGCCAACTCAGCACAGAACTTTCTTCTGTATTAACACTGGAGTGTAAAGAAACTCATATGAAGTTAATCACATGCCTTAGTGCTTATCCTTGAAAGTTACTGGCATTTAAAGAACAGCTTGGAACTAAAGTACATTTATTCTGGCCAATGTTGTCAGGCCCTAAAAAGCTATGGGCTCAAAAATTTAGTCTATAGCATAAAGAATAAAAGAAACAGAAAATAAGAAAGAACACCTAAGCTGACCTCACCTGTAAAACTGTCTCAGCTTTTTGCATATGCAGACATAAAAATCACTATTCAAGTCACAGCATTTAAACAAAGTACAAGATAAGCATCCAGTGGACAACAAAAACACCTAAGATGTTTTCTATTTCAGAACAAAAAAATGGTGTTCATGTATAATTTTATTTTTCCTGTGTTACTGCAAATGTGAGAGAAAAATATTTTTTATAAGTTCAAGAAAACTGTTTGAGTAAGGGATATTCCTTTTGTAATGTGAAGCACATGTAAGATAATCAGCTCTTTGCATAGTGCCTACAACAGAAACTGCTTTCTGGATAGAAGTGTCCTTTTAAATTTTACTGGCATTAGAAGGTTTGATCTGTGTGTTGCAGTGTTTTTTTCTGTTGGTTTTGTTTTTTTAAAAAACTTCTGGTAATTGCTTTAAAAGAACAAAGCTCTTTGTTTAAGGGTAGCTCAGGGACATCATAATTGCCATAAGGAACAAGACTGTTTCCAAGTATTTCTGCATTGCTTCTCTTCTACATTAAATATTTAATGTCTAATGTTTGGCCAAACTGTAGAAATTCCCTCTGCAACATGGGTGATGACTTCAGGAAGAGAATGAAGACCTGTCAATTCAATTTTCAATATGACTCTCTTTAGAAAACCACAGCTATCAAAGAGTAGATTTTTTAAAAGAAAAATAAAAATTCCAGGAGTACATGAACATGTCCTCAGTGAAAAATATCAAGCAATTAATTCCATGCCTTTGAATATTACAGATTCACAGACCATGAATCTAAGAAAGTGATAATCATGCTTTCCTCCATGAAGATCTTTTTTAATTTGTTTCTTTTTTTAAAGTATTGTGGTTAATGTAACCTGGTTGGTCATACCTTCCCCTCCCCCTCATGCACCCAGTTCCTCCTGGATTTTGTCAGACCGACTTCTTACTCTTATCTCCAGCTGGAGCCAAGAGTGACGTTATCTGGTGGTATCCGGCAGCAAGGCTATAACCCAACAGCCCAGGAGGGAAGTGTGTCAAGGCTTCTATTGACTAGTAAAATCCTGCTGCATCAGCTAAATACCATCTGCCCCTTGCTCAGATATTCTCCCTCCAGATGTCCTGTTTTCACCTAAGAGATCAGCGTGTCCCAGGAGAGCTGACTGTTACTTTTTCATTGTATTAGAACCTGACAGCATGCTGGGAATAAACCATTTCAAAGCCTAATGAAAACAAGCATGTGCTTCCTCCTCGCCAACGATACACTCTGATGTGGATGCAGCTGATCACAGAACATGTGCTAAACATTACAAAGCCATTGTACAGAATTGTACAATGGACATTGTACAAAATACAAAAAGCATTACATCATTTTGAAACTTTGATAATCACTTTTATTTCTTGGGCTATTTTGGCTTCTGCCATGATGTATGGACACCATTGTGCTACCCACCTATGATCACCACCTTATCTTCACTGGACAGCTAAATATACTGGGGACTCATGACAGCATTCAAAGGGCCATACCACCACCTTACTGCAACTGCTCAGGAAAGCCGCAGACAAGCATATAAGCCAGCATATTGAACTGACTTCTAAAAGGCTAGGAGAGAAAGGGATTAAAAGAAAAGTCAATGGAGGAAGAACAGAGTTTATGCCAGTTAGGATTGTATTACAATTTCAATATTTAATAGTAATATTAATTCAGATATGATGAACGTTACTTGGTTTTAAAGTTAAATGTATTTATGACATCATATATATTACTCTTTATAGCATTAAATATATATAAAGAGACAGGCAGGAGGTTTAGTGTTGCTGTTTCAGTGTTACTTAGAAACATTTAACTTAAATATCTTGCCTTTTTGTTATCATTATCGTATGTACTCTAATAGCTTATTAACACAGCCTTCATGTTTAGTTTTACAGTGTCCCTTTTCCACATCACTTTTCTTAATGCAGCAGCTGCTCACAATAAAAGTTGGTTGCTGTATGAAGGTTCATTTGTTTCTGAACTAGCTAAAAGGTAGTTTTCCATCTTTCCCCTCCCTCCCCCTTCTTTTGTATATTCAGTCCAAGTTACTCAAGAGCTAGCTACTTATTCAATGTGTTATTAAGCAAAAAATGACCACAGGTAACACACTCTGGAAATGCATTGCTTACTTCAGGGGAGAAGGGTTCTTCCATTCTCCAGGGCTGTCCTCAGACCCCAGGCTTACATAGGCTCCGTGCAATCCAAGAAAAGAGCAAGCTGAGGATCCTAAATTAGAACCCAAGTTCAGTTCTCAAACTGAATTCTGGTGATCCAGTAAATTTTAGTCTTTCTGAAATCTGATTTCCTCACACTGAAGCATGCCACATACAACTGCCAAGCCACAGACTAGACCCAAAACAAATATTTTAAAAATGGTGAATGAAATAAGTAGCTTCTAAATTTAGATTTTAAAGTCCCCAATGTTGGCACATTCCTTACTTCTACTGGCAATGAATTCTAAAAGCAAGTGACTGTTCCATAATCTAAGTAACAGTTAATAGTTCAGTGTCTGCTGATCTCTAATAGATATGCATGCAGGTGTGAGTATGTGTACACATGAAAGAAAAATAAATTATGAGGAACAAACCGATGAGTCTTCTGTATTTGCTGAGACAATCCATTGATGTATGACCAAACTCTCAGGAGCTGCACAAGTAGTCAAATATTATCACAATTTTTCAAAAAATGTCACACAGTCAGGAGCAGGATTTGGGGTAGGTTAGTGTTTAGCAACACACTGAAGTAACCCCTCTGACATCCAGAGTGAGCTGACACACTTGTGTCTAACACACTTCCCTAATACTTGGTTTCAATAGCAAGTAAGGTTCCTAAACGTTTCTGAGAACAAAGTATCTCAGATAGGTCACCCAAAAATTGTGTCACATGAAACTATTGAACGCTTCTGGAAACTTGGCCTGGCTGCTGGAAACCGGCATTCTTAGTAGTACGCTGGCTAAAATAAATCCTGAGAAACTAAAATGTAAAATTATTATAAAACAAGCCCACCTAAAAGTTCAAGCACAAAGTAAAAACATGTTTAAACAACCTAATTAAAATATAGTAAAAACTATTTTTAAATAAAATCTTAAACTCAGAAGACTGAGCCAGCAATGGTGGGAAACTAGAAGCCAAACCACAGTCATGGTAGAAGACACCCCAGTATATGATGCCACACACTTTTTCCATCCTTGAACATAAGAAATTTGGACTGCACTTCTCCAATTTTGGTACCTAGGTATTGAACATGATTGTTTTACCACATTGCTTAAGCTCTCTGCCAACAAGACACATAGCATGAAAATGGCTGAATGAAATTCAAAACAATTAGGTACAAAGCTTATTATATATGACACAAATGTCATGTTAACTTCTTAAAGCAAAAAAAAATCTTCATTACGTACATATGCCTTTCATTATCAGCCAAGTAACTAACTCTGGAAGCAAAACCAGATTTCTTTATGTAGTGTTATCACCTACATAAAGGTTTTCCAGCAGGAATGGAACAATAGAAAATATTTTGAAATGGTATGTTATAGAACTAGAAGATCTACATAAATATTTTTTTTTTGTCTGATCTTGAATGGTGGAGCACTTAGTTGTGCCTTTATAATCACAAGAATGCTACAAATGAGGATTACTCATCTGCCTGATCCAAACCTTATCCAGACAGGAGCCTAAGGGAGGTAAAGTCTTAGTTTCTAATAAAATAATATAACATGTTACTGACAAAAAGATGGAAAAAAATTTTGAAGTTCCTTGGCATTTTGTTAAAATGTGAACAGAGGTGGCCACTGTTAGCACATAGGACATTACTGGAAAGCAAAGCCTTTGTCCAATTTACAAATTTTTTTAACTGTGAACTGAAACTATTAATAAACTTATCCTTCCTGCTCTTTAGACTTCTACCACAACTGCTATTCAGATTTATTCACTACTTCCTTTTATTACAGACATGCCAAATCTGCTATATCGTCCACCTGGAAAAATGCCCACTGTTCACAGCCACTGAAGAAGCAGTCAGATATTAATTATTCGCATTGCAGCCAACCAAACTGTTTCCACTCTTACGAAAGTTTTAGAACAATGTATTATTTTTAACAATTTATTTTAAAGCACTTCCTTATGAAACTGATGTCTCAAACTTGAAGGTTTTGTCTCATTTGTACAAATGCCTTATTTTCAAATCTCATTTTGCTTAAAAACTTGTGGTTCCAAAACTGTCTGGTGTCTCAGAATACAGAATTCCTTTTAGGAGACTCAGAGATACTTTTCCTGTGTAAGCACTGATTTTAATTAGATACTGCTGGATAGCGGCACAAGTAAAACAAAACACCAAAAAATAAAATCAAGCAAAAATTAGCAATGATACTTTACAACATAAAAAAGGGATAAAAAATATAAATTAATAGCATGCCCAGAAAAGATAGGTCAAATTATTTTCAATTTGGGTTCCAAATGTTCATATGCAGACATCTAAAGTAGTCTAACATCTCCTGCCTCCTGCATTTATCTACACAAAACGTGAAAAGAGTGAAGACAAAAGAAGAAAACCGGAGCAGCCCTACTGAAAATTAGACAAGCTTTGCATAAATATGTGTAGTGGTATTGTCTTTCTTGACAATGCTGATCTTTTTCAGACTTAACCAAATGAATGTTCAGGGTGAAGCTTGCAGAGCTGGTGGCATTGGCAGAATTATTTAGAATCAGCCTCTTAGGATTGCCATTTTCATAGCGGCAGAGGCACGCCCTCAGAGTTTATTAAAACGAAAGGAGAAAATGTACAGTAGATACGGTGTTTTCAATAGTACTATGCACATATTATCGCCATTGTGATTTCCCTTGTACAGACTTAACATTCAGTCCCAAAACACAGTTAACACTAACTAGTAAAATGAAGTTTATATGCAGCAATGCTCATTGAGGGGTTAGAGTATTGCAGAGCAGAATCTGTGGGAAAAAACACACATGCAGGTATATCGTCCTGCTGTTGTACACAGCCTGAAAAGATTAGCTGGCAGGTCAAAATGGTCCTTGAAGAGTCAGGGTTCTTGGGGTGGCCAGGCAAACAGAAGGAGACCTAGAAGCCGGCAGAGAGAGTAGGCAGCCCACTCCACCAAGTAGCTCTAGACAGCTGAAGCAGAAACATTTCCCCACCTCCCATCCACATTTGATGCTTTTCCCAAGACATTTGAGCTTCTAGCTACTTCCATCCCCTCATCTATGTGCTGCCTGAATATTTAAGTGTTACTTCCCCAGGCTGCATCAGGTGCCTTGTCCAAATCCTCAGCTATGCTTTCCTGCTTCACTGATGCTTCTTTCCTTTGTCATCTTCTAGCTCCTAAGGATACTCTTCAGTGTCCAGTATTTGACTACCAGTGAGTTCCTTATAGTCTTGAGACCTGTTTCCAACTTCAGCTCATATTTTCAAGTCCTTTACTATTATCCCACATTAAAACACCTCATCGTGATGACAGATACCCAGTGAGCTCTGGCACACAGTGCAAGTCCATATAAGAAACCCAGCTCGATGTTACTCATAAGCTTTTCACTTTTGGTTTAGGGTTCATATCTGAACTCTGCTACGCTTTCAGTGCTGAAGTTGAGAGAAACTGCTTCTAGCCTTTTAGCATCCTAGGAGATGCTTCATTTCTTTGTGAACTTTTATATGGGGAAACTTCTAAAAACTTAGCTGATCTTTCCAGTTCCACACAACAAAGCATCATACCCATTTCCACCTCGCTGTTGCTACTTGAAAACTTCCACAGTGCTCAACATCTTGGCCTTATAGCCTTTAGATTAATGCTGAGAACCGTCTCCTGGTTACCGAACTGCAGACTAAGTGGTTTCCAGGGACCCCACCAGTACGTTGTTATTAGCCTGATTCTGCCACCTTTACCACACTTGCCCATCCTCTATATCTTTTCAGAAGAGGCTTCGTTGCTCTGATAAGCCTTGGTTGCTTTTTGGGGAACAGCAAGGGTCCATAAAATTGAGTATAAAGTTTAGAATTAAAGGAAGGCTTCTTTGTTCACCACACACATAGATTATTTTTTTTTCATTTCAAAGCAGCAAAGAGGAATTTTATAATTCATTATAATTCATAAGCTTTAAGCAAACTGATTTTGGAACTTTTGATTTCAGGATGAGGAAGAACCTGCCCTGGAAGATAAAATTCTGGTTTAATTTATCACAATACAGTAACTCAAATACATAAACATTAAGCAGGAATTTCAAAATTGAATATAAATGTCCATTTTGAAATTAATTTGCATTGGCGATTTCTCTCACTCAGGATCTGATTAATGTATCACAGACCATTACATAGAAGGGTATGCAATAGTTCAAGCCTATAGGAAACAGTCTCTATGTACTGTCAAAGAAAGCAAATAATTTGCTTTGAGTTCCAGGGTGGATATTGTATGGTGGGGAAGGAGGTATTAGATTATTGCTGGAATCATTTCTAGGTCATAGTGAAATAAAATGAGCTTCAGTAGCAGCCAGCAAGAGTAACCAGGAATCTACAGCATGATGTATGGGGATTTGCTTATATTTTGACATTTATCCAGAATATAGAAATTCTCCAAGCCAGGTTTTCAAGTCTGGACCAATAAACCCTTTTACACTCACAAGAAAAACAAAAGCTTCTCCCAATGTGTAGCCAAAAGGCTTTGGCACTTTGCTGCATCAGATGAGGTTTTTTGATAGCAGCACCAGGATACTTCAGTCTGACAAGGTCATCTTTAAGTTCTCTCACTTGTAGAAGGGAATCAAGGGAGACTTTCAACAACTCTTTTGAAAATTACTAAATCATCTTCCAGCTGGAAAGCTAGACAGAGACGGGAAAGCAATAAGAGATCAAGCCACTTCTATGTCTATGTTGCATTATTATCAAAGGTTTGAAATAAGAACCAGAGATTGATTTCTGCCTCTGACAGGATAAGATATAGAAGAACATGGGTATTGTTTTGCATTTATATCCGTTACTTTTAAACAGGCCTCAGCAAACTAAAGCTAATTTGAAAAAGGACTGGAAATTAGAAGCTCATTCCAATTCACCAAATTGTCATTAAAAAAAACACACAGTATATTCCCATTACCTCCATTGCTCTCCAAAATGGCATTAAAGAGCAATAAATAATCACAGTACAATATCCACAATTTATGATTGTGGATCATAAATGCACAATTTTAGTTTGTGCCCTACTCCAGATAAAAAAGGCATCCATGCAGTCTGAACAAAAGTACTTCACAGTCTGGGAAAGAAGAGGTCGAGCCTAGTATGTTGCTGATGCTGGGATGTTACAGAGGACAGCCTACTGACAGACACCAGCTAAATGACTGAAGGAAATAACATTAAAGTCTGTTTGACTTCACTCTCTCTCCACCAGCATACTCACATAAGTCAAATATATGTTGATGGGACCAGAACTTTCACCTACATCATCCTGTCACCACTGGCTACCCATTCACTATCGGATTACATCACAATTTGCAAAGTATCCCAGTCCAGACAACATAGTCAAGAAAAGAACAAAACAAAACAAACAAACAAAAAAAACCAAACAAACAAAAAAAAAAAAAAAAAACACAAAAAAAAGAAGCAGCAGCAATGTATTTCACCACAGAATATCATACAAATACAACGACTGGTGGTGTCAGCATGACAGCTGAGGAAAAAGAAGTTCTGACAAACCGCACGTGGTCCTGGTTTCTCTACTCACACCTGGGGAGAAGATTTTGATGCTCCTATTTGGACTGTCCTAATTCTAGCTAGTGAAAATGAGGCAAGCGTTGCAGCAGTTTGGGATCCCTCTTTCCTTGCATGAGCACACTGTAGAGCATTTTCTTTTCTGTTCCATAATACCACTTCAACTTCTTTCAATCTCTCTGTTTCACAAACACGGCCCCTCAGGGCCCATGAAAAAGTTCAAAGCAGGTCACAGACTGCTATGGGGTGAGAACAGACTGTATTAATTGTCTGCAATGGGGAAACTGAGTTGCTACCAGCAATTAGAGGAGGCTAATAGTTCTTTGGCTGATGCAAACACTTGTAGCCAGTAATTACAGCTATTGCATATTCCCCAGACCTGAAGAAATTGAACTCCTGCCATTTTGTCTGAGAAGTGGTAACTGACAGCTTAATTGACTTTTTTAGATGGAGAATGGGAATTCAAGCTGTATGCTAACAGTAAAGTTACTAATTGTAAATCAACTTTTTTTTTTTTTAATTGCAAAGAAGTTTTAAAAAAAAAAACATGTGCAGTGTGGATGTAAATCCAGGGGTCTCATACTCAAGAGACTGGCAGCAAGACTCAAGGAAAAGCACTTCTTTTCAAACATTTGGGAGACTGCTCTGCCATATAACCTATCACACACAAAAGAGGAAGGTTATCAGAGCAGGGAAGAATAGAGTGAAGGATAAAAATTTTGGAAAATATCAAGCAGATTTGTGTGAGATAAAGGAATGAAGGACGATGGAAAAAATTATTACCTTTCATTTCTATTTCCTTCCCTCCTCAATTTTTGTTGCTAGCTATGCCTAATAAAAATCCAATAAAGAAATACCAAAAAATTATTTTGTCCTTCCCCACACCTAGACAATTCAGTAAGATTTCCCTGCACAAACCCTTGTCAGTCCAGCTTCACAAGCAGCTTTCCTCTGTGTGGCACTGTTTCCTGTTCTTATGCTGTGAGCTTCAGCCTATTCCTCACCTTCTCGGCTCCTCATTTCTTTGCTATTGTTGGCTGAGCTGATGGGATGAGAGGAGGCATTAGCAGAGAAGCATGAGGAGGCTGGGGACAGACAGCTCTGGGGCTTTCTTGAATCCCCAAGATAAAGTAAGCTGAAAAAAACATGTGAAGAAGGTTGAGCTCCACAAGCCCTTTGTTCTTGTGCAGGAGGAATGTATCAACAGAAAGGGGATGCAGAAAGGAAACAGATAAAGAGAGTTTGACTGTGGAAACAAGGAAGGTGGGAGCCATTCAATGTTCCTTGTTTCTGCTCCCCAAACATGCCCATCTACATGTTTCCCCTCCACAAAAGTCCAAAAGCTTTCCTTTGAATAGCCAATCCCATTCCTACAGGCAGAAACACTCAGTGCTGAGAAGGTGAAAGAAACAAGAACTATAAAAGCAAACGGGATTTTGCATTGCCATTCCCAGAAAAAGACATTCCTGCCTTTGTCTCTCACCCATTCTTGTGTTCATGCAGGATTTGCCCTTAGACTTCCTTTGACACATTCATTCTGATTACACAGAAAATCAGAGTGGGAAGAGATGGGCACCTGTCTTGATCATAGACCCACAGAATAGTCTGGGTTGGAAGGAACTTAAAGATCACCTAGTCCAAACCTGCTGCCACGGGCAGGGGCACCTTCCATTAGATCAGGTTGTTCAGAGCCCTGTCCAACCTGACTTTGAACAATTCCAGAGATAGGGTATCCACAGCTTCTTGGGGCAACCTGCTCACCACCCTGATTGTAAAAAAATTCTTGCTTATTCCCAGTTTAAATCTACCCTCTTTCTGTTTAAAACCATTGCCCCTTGTCCTGTCACTACAGGCTCTGGTAAAGAGTATTTCTCTTTCTTATAAGCCCCCTCTATATATTGAAAGGCCACTATAAAGTGTCCATGGAGATTTCACTTCTCCAGTCTGAACAGCCTCAGCTCACTCAGCCTTTCTTCACAGAAGAGGTGCTCCAACCCTCTGACCATTTTCCTGTCCCTCCTCTGGACTTGTGCCAACAGGCCCATGTCTTTCTTAGCTGGAGACCCCAGAGCTGAATGCAGCACTCCAGGTGGGGTCTCACCAGAGCTGAGTAGAGGGGCAGAATCTCCTCCCTCAAACTGCTGGCCACACCGCTTTTGATGCAGCCCAGGATATGGGTGGTTTCTCGGCTGTGAGCCTGCCTTGCCAGCTCATATTCAGTTTTTCATCTACCCCTACCTCTAAGTCCTTCTCCACAGGTCTGCTCTCAACCCCTTCACCCCTCAGCCCACATCCATGTTTGGGATTGCCCCAACGCAGGTGCAGGACCTTGCACTTGGCCTCGTTGAACTTGTGAGGTTCGCATGGGCCCACTCCTCAAGCCTGTCAAGGTCTCTCTGGATGGCATCCCTTCTCTCCAGCGAATCAACCGCTTGACATTCAGCTTGGTGTCAACTGCAAACTTCCTGAGGTTGCATGCAATCCCACTGTCTACATTATTAATCAAGATATTAAATAGCATTGGTCCCTGCAACAATGAAGGGATGACGGGATCCTGCTTAAAGGGAAAAGTTTCCAGCTCCTTCAGGACAATAAAATATGAAATTCTAATGAACAAGTCCCTTCTGTGACAAGCCTTTTCCTGCCAGAGCCCAGGGACCCTGCAGCAGGATATTAAAGAGCAGAAAAATCCACTTCAGGTGACCCCTAGAGGTTTTTTTCAATAATACATATAACATCTAATAAAACTAACAAGATACCCTATATTAATTCCCACTTCGGTGAACATATTTCTTTCTTTCCTATTCCTGCCTACAAAAGCCATGTAATAGGGAATTTCTTGAAATAGTAGATCAGGTCTGGTCAAACAGCACAGCACTAATACACTGCAATATTAGCCATGGAGCTATTTTTAGTACACAATTTCCTTTGCTTTAGCTTTGAATATCATGCATGTGAAATCTAAAAATCATGTTCTGCTGACTATGCCCTTGCAACAGCTAAGCTCGTTTTGGGAGTCTTACATCTTGTCCAAAAGACCTCCGGTTTCTTAGGAGTTGTACTAATTAATGCTGTTAATCACTATGAAGCCTTGAGTCTGGGTACTATTAGGCATCTGATGAAGTTGGAAATTGAGAACTACGTATGTAAATGTAAAATCCATGAGTTAAGTTGCATAACAAGAACACAAAAGACGGATTTAAAAGTGCTAAAGGGATGTAGCTGGGTATTTTCTAATTCTTTAATACACAATATACAGTCAAAGTAGAAGTAGTGGTTTTGCCATCCCGAAAGGTTACTAATTGCATGCTATCTACTCTAGGAAGAAACCTGATTTTCAGTCATGCTCTAACCAGAGGTCTTCAGCTACCATGGGAAGTTTTCTTAGACTAAGAAATATACTTAGCTGGGAAGACACAGCATAACCAAAGACTCACAGCTGCCTTTCATCTACCATGCAGAAGTCAGCAACCGCCCTGGGAATGGAGGAAATCCCACAAGTTAAAAACAAAATCAGAAATGTACCTTGATATTAACAGCTAATTAAGAAGCAAATTATTAGTGGGTATGCAGGATTGGTAACCATCCTTATGTTTTAAGCTTTCATTCCTCTGCTACCTTTGAAGTTTACTATAAAAACTATTCCCCAGTTTGCTTTGATAGCAATAAAGTGCCTTCTAAAATGTGAGATCATGAACGGACTATCATTTCCATACCTCTGTTGATAAGACTATGTGAGCTAAAAATGCCAACATGATCTAATCAAGGTATGCGATATACTAGTTCAGAAAAGGTGATAGCAGTAACAAAATACTGTACATATTTCCCATCTTATTGAGCACTGTAATGATAGCTCCACCTTGCTCAGCATTATTAAAGATTGAGTGCTCTGATCTACTCCATTTTGTTGTGGCAAGGAGGGAATATGACTAGTGAACAGAGTGACTTTCAGAAGAAGTTATTTATTACAGCTAGGATTTATGTTCGTTTAAACAAAATTTGGCATGATGAGTCTTTGTTCCTTAATGGCAGCTGTGCCTAATGGAATCACTGAGACGGTAAATTTTATGGCTTCAAAATTAGACCATGTAGTTCTGGGACTGGTATTGGAATGTACATTCTTTTTCACATAGTTTGATAATATACATAAAAATAACAAGAGAAAATTTGAAAGGTTAAAAATGTAGGATAACAGGAAGACCAAACTTAACTCTTGTACAAGAAACTGAAACTCACGGTGACTTCAGCAATGCGATACTTGGAACGACTGCTGCAAAATGAGTTTCACATAGTACCTGAAATGTGGGAGTCTGAAAATTAATTATCAGTTGAAAGTTTCTGTCACCAACGAAGAGGAAATGCACACAATGACGTTGACTTTTTTCCTTCAAATATTTATGAAGTTCCATTGTGAGAATATTACCTGCAGCACGTTTGTGAACAATGGCTGAAAAGGGACCTGATGCAAGACACACAGTGGAGGCCCCTGCCCAGGCAATCATCAATGCCCATCAGCAGTCTCCTCAGCCCTGACAGGCCCTTCATGAGGCTGTATCACCTAAGAACTCGATGGCTCATGAGGCTTTCCTACTCCATATAGTCAAACCATATACTTATTTCTGAGGTATTGTACTAACATTTTTGAGCAATCAGTCTGAATTGTATGGCATGAAAGCCAAGGACAGTCACTAGAAAATGGTGATGTTCCTTGCAATGTTATGCAAGATTGCTAAAATACCTACACTAAAATAATTTGTGAAGGGATGTTTTGTTGCTGAAGACTTTTCCTTTGTACATACAGAAGAATAAAAGATTTAGAAACTATTTCCTATTCATTTTTAATATCAGTGCCTATTTTTTCCCACTACTGTTATACTTGTTCTTCCTTTCCTTCTCCCAGCTTCAGTTCCTGGCTATGGGATGAAAATAAGTCTTGCAATGTAAAGGACTCTGAGGAAGTTCTGGCCTACCTGTTTCCCACTCCAGTTGTGATGCCATCCTGTAGCCTCTTGAATTTGCAAAGGATTTTGCAAAATTAGAAACTGCCATCAAAATTACAACTTAACATCAAACAGACAGCTGTATTGCCCTGTGGCAGTGCAGGCTCTCCTACTTCTCACTCCTATGAAATTTCAGGTTTCACCCATTCAGCTCTTTCTGCAGGTGAAAATTTAGTGAAATGGGTCAGATTTCCAAACATCTAGGCATCTAAAACTGCCTAAGCAGGATAGTACCAGGATCCATTGGAATGAAGCAGCTTAGCTGGAGCCTAGTTACGTATCAAAATCTGAACACCCCTCAGTTCTGTTCCAAATGTTCATTACATCTTTTAGGGACATTTTAACATGTTTGAGGTTTATTCACAGGCTATCCCTTGAAGGACATTGTACCACTTTTAAAAGCTGGGTAGCCAGTACCTACCAGGCTGAAATGTGTCACCCACTGAAATACCCTAGTTCAAACCAGTTTCCATTTAGTATCATTACACAGAAAAGGTCATGACCACTCCTTCCCAGGTCCTTCGCTTTAACGTTTGTTAGCCTACCTGGTAGAATATTAAAGGTTCTATATTATTAGAAGTAATGTGAAATTTCTCATTAACTGGCATCAGAGAATCCTACGTGAGTGGGAAGTCAGTGGATAAACAAAAAGAATAAATATGTATAGAAACCAAGATCCAAGACAACGCAAGAAGTGGAATACAGCTAAGGCTACTGCTGCAACTAGAACTCTCTAGATAAGTACTGGAGAAATGCAAAATTTTCCAAAACCAATCTGATTTATTTGCAGAGCAAGCAGAACTCTTCTGAACAAAATAATGAACAAAAGTGGGGCTTTTTAATATTGCACTACTGTATTTGTTTACTAATGTACTGTTAAGTGCAAAAGAAAAGACAGTTACATTAATGTGCTTAAAAGTATCACGAATATTGCATGGTTAGCAAGAGTGAAACTTCTGAGCCATGCCAATTTTATATGAGCATCTAACAAAGAGATACTTTTGAGATTTTTGTAACAGATCTGAGATTGCCAAGTGTGGCGTGAAGTTTTGGAGGAAGTGTAGCATGTGTCACTCAAGGCAAGATTGTAATGGAGATCAGAAAAGCCTTGCTGAAGAAATAACTGCTTAAAAAGATGATAATTCTCATTTAAGAAACATGACTAAAACTTACCAAACTTCAGAACATAACTAGATCACTCTGAAGTATTTTGAGGCAAAACAAAACAATGTCTTATGCACCTAGGACAAAAAAGCACAGATGCTGGAGCAGATAAAAATGAAAGTTCTATAAAAGATTCTGTAAACAAAACCTAGGATGAACTAGCACTGGAGGATTTTACAGTCATGCAAGTATAAGCAGTGTCCTGATTTGGAACACAGCTATTATATTTTAACAGTGCAAAATCTTTCTGCAAAAACCTGCAGAAAAGCACAGGTTGTATTTAATAAGGGAAAAAATATAGGCATTCTGTACAATGCAAATTACTACACAGCACTTTGCACAGAGATGATAAAAAACTGAGAAGATTTTGTTGTCACAGGCACTGCACAGTGACAGCTACATCTAGTGACTGGAATATTAGCTTGAACAAAAATAACCTAGAAGCTGGTCACTTACGCATGATCTATGTGACACCTGAAGATACAATAGCAAGTCTGAAGAAATATCTAGTTGAACATAGTGAGGTAAAACTCAAAGTATAGGTATTGGGCTTGCATGGCAAAATTTTGGTAGCGGGGGGGGCTACAGAAGTGGATTCTGTGAGAAGCTGCTAGAAGCTTCCCCCATGTCCGATGCAAGCAATGCCAGCCGGCTCCAAGACGGACCCACCGCTTGCTAAAGCTAAGCCCACCAGCAACAGTGGCAGAACCTCTGGGGTAACATATTTAAGGAGCAACGAGGGGGAAACCTCAGCAACAGCAGCCAGAGAGAGGAGTGAGACTAAGTGAGAGCAACATCCCCGCAGCCCCCCAGGTGAGTGCAGGAGGGGCAGGGGGGCTCCAGGCGCCGGAGCAGAGATTCCCCTGCAGCCCGTGGTGAAGCCCACGGTGGGGCAGGCTGTGCCCCTCAGCCCGTGGGGGGCCGTGGTGGAGCAGATCCCCACCTGCAGCCCGTGGGGGTCCATGGTGGAGCAGATCCCCACCTGCAGCCCGTGTGGGTCCATGGTGGAGCAGATCCCCACCTGCAGCCCGTGGGGGTCCATGGTGGAGCAGATCCCCACCTGCAGCCCGTGGAGGTCCATGGTGGAGCAGATCCCCACCTGCAGCCCGTGGAGGACCCCACGCCGGAGCAGGTGGGTGCCCAAAGGAGGCTGTGACCCCGTGGGGACCCAGGCTGGGGCAGGGTCCTGGCAGTGCCTGTGACCCCGCGGGGACCCAGGCTGGGGCAGGGTCCTGGCAGCGCCTGTGACCCCGCGGGGACCCAGGCTGGGGCAGGCTGTGGAGAACTGCAGCCCGTGGGCAGGGCTGACACCGGAGCAGCTGATGGAGGACTGTCCCCGCGGGAGGGACCCCAGGCTGGAGCAGGGCAGTGTGAGGAGCCTCCCCCTGCGAGGAAGGAGCGGCAGAGACAGCGTGTGATGGACTGACCGCAGCCCCCGGCCCCGGCCCCTGCGCTGCTGGGCGGGAGGGGGGACAGAAATCGGGGGTGAAGCTGAGCCTGGGGGGGAGGGAGGGGTGGCGGGAAGGTGCTTTTAAGATTTGGGTTTATTTCTCATTACCCTACTCTGATTTGATTGGTAATAAATTAAACTCATTTGTTTCCCCGAGTAGAGTCATTTTCGCCCATGACAGGAGCTGCCGAGTGATCTCCCTGTCCTTATCTTGACCCACAATGTTTTCATAATATTTTCTGTCCCCTTTCCAGCTGAGGAAGGGAGTGATAGAGCAGCTTTGGTGGGCACCTGGGCTCCAGCCTGGGTCAACCCACCACAGCATATAGCAAAGAAATTGTTCCTCCTCACAAGCTGAATGTAAAGAAAAAAGTCCCCCAACAGATAAGGTATGTAGTTGTTTCACAAAATAGCCTTTCTGCTGATGAAAATGTCAGATGTTAAGGGTAAGATTAATCTGCTCAAAAGTAGACAGCTCAAAGACAGGTACTTCTAGACATACTATATTGTCTTAAAGTAGATATTTTAAGTGGTTACATGAATTAAGACAGTTTGTTCACTTCATCTTGGAAATCTAGAAGATATTCTCAGAACTAGACATGTACAGTATAATGTTAGCAGAACTGAATCCCCCCCTTAAATGTCACTGAGTGTATTTTGTAAAAGGACAAAACCCTGTACAGGTAGAACAAAGATCAGAGCAAGATATTCTATACATAAATATGCTCAAAACCCCAGAAAATGCCAAAAAGAAGAATTTATAATGTAATCTAGCTATGTCAGATCTTTGGTCCAACCATGGCATAAATTCCATGTCTATATGTTGGGAAAATTACGAACAGGTTCTGTATTCTCAATAATTAGCAACAGAATTAACTGCTAATAATTAACAGAATTAACTCAGTACAACTGCTGAATATGCAGCCTCAGGTATGTGTTAAGTTGTTGAACGGACAGTTAAAACAGCTACAGAATCAAGATCTTCATTTGCCACTGCACTATTTTTTTCTGAAATGTTTAGTGTAAGTCTTAGAATGAGACTATTTGATTACACATATGGTCACTGGAGTTGAAAACAGAAGTATCAAACATTTTCCCCAAGTCCCTTTTTTATAAGAAATGACTGAAATATATTGTAAGAAAAAAAATCACTTGAGCTAAAGTTTTTGCATATAAAGTACATCTATGCCATTGCAGATTAGCACCAAAAAGTGGTAATTTCTTATGAAGTTGTTCCTTGCTCCTTAAATTAAAGAACAGCGGTTTAGTACACGGAGTGAGAGGCACAACAACCTCTCCCACAAAAGAAGAAAGACCACAGCTGTTTTTTTATTTTGCCTAAAAGGTCAGAAAAAAAGCAGGCCACGGCTTAACCGGTGGATTAAACAGCAGCAGAGAAAGGACCAAGGAGAACTGTGTAAAGAGTAAACCCCGAGATTTTAAGATCCAAGTTGTAAAGGAGACTGACTGAGAAATATTCAATACTGCACTTTTCAAAAATGTAAAGCAACAGCAACTGGCCTTTTGAAAGTGGAAGTATTAGACCCACTGAACACAAGCTCAGACTAGCACATGTATTTAAATACAGAGGCCTCTCCTCTCTTGTAGAAGCTCTTTTCTCTGATGTTTGCTCAGTATGTTAATATAACAAAGGTCTGTAACAGTTCTAAGGTCAGATCTAGATTTTTCACTAGTCACTAGCCAAGAACACTGTGTTTGTAGCAGAGGCTCAGGAAAAAAATGAGCATCTCACAATTGTCTTTTGAACCCCCTTTAACAGCAGAACACAGTTCAATCAACAATTTTTCAACCTGCAACACCTTTTGAAATTCTCCAGGTATTACATACATTTTTATATAATGTAAATCAAACACATTTGCAGCAGGTTCTGGTTTATGCTCCCAGGGAAGACAGCAGCTAAGGTCAAAGGGTAGTAACAAGCTAAAATGGTCCCTCAGATTAAGGCTGCTAGATTAAAATAGCTCTCTGCATCTCCCCATAAACTGTGAATTGAGCCAGACTGATAGCATGCCCAAATTAACACAAAGCTCATGATCTGCCTAGGGCTGCAACACCACAAATGAGTAGGAATGCTGCTCAATTCCGTAGCCAAAGTCTGAGGGGACAAAACCATGACCGTAGCTGAGATGACAAGGGCCTTACAAGTGTATTAGATATGTCTAGGGTAGGGCTGAGAGCCCTACTTTAGTCATGCTGATCTCAGACTGACAACAAAACTACCAGTGGAGGTGGAGAAATACATGAAGATTGACAATGACAAGACTGTAGCACAGAGGTATGCCCAAAGGTGAGATGGTAGTTGAACTCATGGTTGCAGATGGGACTAGATTCCGTGTCAGGAAGAAAACCAGGGACAGAACTTTGCATCATCCCCTGCAAAGCGGGTGATGGGGATCCACAAAAACAGCATGGGAATCATTTTGTTCACACGTGTTAGTAAAACACTGGAGATTGTTTCTCTCTACTTGTTTTCATTTATCTTTATTCATATCTTGCAATAGCAATTTTCTGTTTGGCAAGCAGACACTTTTCTGAGACATGCTGCCTTCTGACCTCGCTCTGTGTGTACTCTTTTTCCTTCCTCTTCATCTGCCTAAATTTACTCACTGAGAACAAAGACATCATTGTACTAGACCAGTGGTCTATCTGTTCTAGAAAGCTGTTTCCAGTTGTAGTTAGCACCAGATGTTTCCTAAGGAAGCATCCTCATGGTCAAAATATTGAATATCCTCAGTGAACGTTCAAATGTACCAAATGCAAGGAATACCACCAAGTACGTATAATACAGGTCTTTTTTTTGCATGCTTTGTTAACATCCTTCCTTATAGGTAGGACAATAGTATGTTGCGGTAAATTGTAACATATTCTCTCATAGTGCACTTCTTTAAAAATTTGGAAAGATTTAAGAAGATGGTGGTTTATTTCACTACTCACCAAAAAAAACCTTAGTATTTCTTGCTGTGTAAACCATGTCAGTGATTTGTATAATGTTGACAACCTACCACAAGTTGATGAGTGCTCTAAGTTCTTGTAAGCCTCAATGGAGGCTGGAGTCTCTTGAGAACAATTCCTAAATTCATAGTCCTGAAGCTTTTCAGAACACAAGTTATTTGCCTTGCTTCTATGAAACTGCCACTGCTTTCATCAACAATTTCATCATAACTTAGTGGATCTTGCCATTTCATTGTGCAAAATTACATAAAATGGGGTCTATCACCCATAGCTATTGAAATATTTATTGAAGTCATGCCCATACTGATCAGACCGCAGAGTAAAGATTTTAGCTTTTTTTTTACATAGGAATTCAGGAAATAAAACTTTTTCAGGATGCATTTCTTCATTTTCTCTTTGCTTGTTTCTGGATTCTATTTCCACTTGTTTAATCAGCCTGTTTCTGCCTTTTGTGGCTTCCAAAAGCATATTCCCTCAATCGTAACGTATACATGAACTGTCTCCTGAGCCATATCTCTGTGCCAAATAACTGTTGAGGAGCTAGTATAAAGTCCTTGTTTCATTCAAAGCAGGTTTTAAATTTTAGCAAATGTTCTGAATTACATGGAAAATGTCTCTGAGTTTACTTCCTTTTCCAAATTAATAATTCTTTTGTATAAAATATTTTTGCTTTTTCTAAAGCCTGAGAAATTACAGCTATAGTAAATGAAGTCCAATGAGGCAGAGATAGAGCACATGTTAATTTTAAAACAGGAGGTAGGTCTTTCATAACAATTTTATCAAGCTGTCACCTCAGAGTGGCCACCTCTGAGAAGCTGTCAACTTCACTGATAGAAATGAAGTTGGAATAAGGGAAGATTGCCAAGCACAGTCTGCTCCAAAGGCCCATAAGCAACTGCAGCCACCACCAGTTCAAGAGGCAGTGGAGTGAGCTTCTAGGACTATTCTGGGCATGCCCCCGTGCTCTTCAGAACACTGGGGCCCCGTAGAAAACTGTAGTACTGTTGAATATGTTGGTGGTATACTGACTATGAAATTTTGTCTTGTACAAGCAATCAAAGTGTGGACCACTTCAAGTGGTTTTAACTGTTCACTATGTGTAACATTTAATTCTGCTTTGAATTAGTCTACTTCCATCTTCCAGCTGCTGGATCTTGTTGGAGTTTGAACTGCTAGACTGAAGAGACCACTGTTAAATTTCTATTCCCCATATACCTTCCAAAATCTTCCCTTTATATCTGTTGGGTTTTTTTTAGTTTAGTTTATTTTTTTTTCTCTCAGTGAGAAAGAACAGCTTGACAGGCAGACTTATCCTAAACTAGCTATTATAAAGCATGTTTTTCAATTTTTTAATAATTCTTATGGTTTTCCTCAGTTACCAGTGGCCGCCTTTGTACATGGCTATCAAAACCAGAGATAGAATGCCAGTTATGCTAGGGTAAAAGACAAATATAAGCCAAAAAGCATCCCAATTGCTATATTATTCAACTGCCTATGCATCTAAAGATTACATTAATCATTTCTCCACTGCAGTGCTCCAGGAGCTGCTTACTCACCGCAAGCTCCAGTTTTTTGATCCCGCTCTTACCACCACTTCCATCTTCCCTCCTTTTTTGTCTGTAGTTAAGCCAGAATTCCTTGTTCCTAGATGTCTGACTTCTCTAAATTCAGTCATCCAAGTCACCTGGATCACTTTTTCTTCCACTCATAGCCTTTCTCTTGAAAAATTTTCAAGTTTATCAGGTTTGGGTGCCCTGAAGAGCAAGCAGCTGAAAAGCACACGGTGTTTAAATAACGCCTTTCAGCTTGAGTGTCACTTCTAACTAACTGCTGTGACATAAGGAACAGAAACCACTGAGGAATAACTGAGAAACTGTTCAGCTCTTGAGTAAGAAAGATTTTTGCCATCACTGGTACCTTTTGCTGTCTGACAACAAGATAGCTCTCCTTGACCTACTGAAAGCTGAAATTTACTTCCTAGACATTTACACACGCGCTAGGTACTTCCTCCAGTATGAGAAAGTCCTAGAAAGGCATTCAGTTCAAGACATTTTTCCTATTCCCAGTGATTTGCTAAGCTTCAGGGGGTTTCCCACTGCCTCCTTATAATGGGCTGGGTTACAAAATCCAGAAATAGACCTTCTCCCTTGAGGACTTACTCATGCATGCAGGAACAGCCTGTGGCCGGTGCTGACCGGCCTTGGCTCATCAACAATGGAGAAACAAGCTGGGGCTTTGACCCTCTAATTTAATTCTTTTCCTTGGTCCCTAGTCACTCTGCTCTTGATATTACAGAAAACTCTCTGCTAACGTCATTCAGGAAAACAAATGTTCTTCACGGTGGGGTGGCCATGCAGGGCGCTCGCACCCTCTTGTGGTGCCCAGCAGGGGCCCCGTGGGCAGCCTGCCCCCCCGGCCGCCGTCCCGCTTCCCTGGGCATCCCACTCCCCCAGGCAGCACCCTGCACAGCTCCTCAGCTGGACAGATGTTTGGAGCCCAGCCCAGTTAGCAGGGGTCTGGGGAAAGCAACAAAAGTGTCAGTCAATGAGCTCAAGCAGCTTTGAAATAGCTACTGGTTGGGTCTCCTAAGAGACAAGGTGTCTCCATAAAATGATGGAGACACATCTTTTTGAAAGATTTGGTCTTATCCAATAATTTTTTTTACTCCCTAAAGTTTTAGAGTGAAAAATCCATTTCCATAACCATAAACACAGGCAAACAACGTTTCAGTGAAAAGTTCAACCGCTATGAAATAGATTTATCTGCCCCTCATCCTTACCTTCAGCTGTCGTGCACTGGCTGTCTAGAAAGACAAACAACAAATTTTAAGGAAATAGAACAATATGTGAAATTTAATATCTGCCTTTCTAATACATCTCCATTTAAAACTACTTTTATTTAAAGTGTGTTTTACTTTGAAGTCAAAAGGAAACAAACTATCAAACATCTAATGTGGAAATAACATCTGATTTCAAAGATATGGAAAAATATTATTTCAATAACAGTTTCTAACATTGTTATTCATGTTTCAATGAATAATAATTAAAAAAATATTTCAATTAGTCTATTTTACCATAAGGATTTACTAATAATTTTATTACTTCCAGTTAACTTAGTATACTCTCAGACTTTTCAAGTCATAGATAAAATGCAAATTAACTTATAATGAGAAGCTAAGTGGTACAATTATGCTGATTCACTTAGGGTTTATGTTTTATCAGTCAGGGTAGTTTTAACCATTCAGTTGTCATAACTGGAGGTTCAACTTTAAAAAAAATGCTGGAGAGAAAGTAGGAGAAAGCCACAGGGATAATGTCCCTGAAAATTCTCCCTACTCCAAGAGAAATATTTCTGTTATAGATCAGAATCTATAGTAGTAAGGCCTATATAAAAAGATGCCCTCAAGAATTTCCTGCACAATTTCTGGGACAAATCTTAGACCAGCTGGAAAAAAAAAATAAAAATCAGTGGGATCAAAAGCACCTGCCTCATCTTTTTCTTTATCAGAAACATCTGAGTCCTTCTCAAGGTATTACTGCATTGCTGTAACCCAGAGACAAATCCAGTAGAAGTAGAGTTTTTCTGTAAATGGCAGCTCATACAGATTGCAAATCACTTTTAATTCAATTAATGAGTAAATATTTTACTTCAAGTACATCCCAAGTATAGAACCATAAAAATCACCGTGTATGATTCAGAGATAGCTTTCTTTTAAAAGAAAAGATCTAGAAGTAAAGTTCAATTACTTTTACATATACTCATTGCTCTGTATGTATACATATATATACACACACATAGCATTTATATGTAAATAGAATGCAGTTTTGGAAATTTGAAGAAAGAGGAAAACAAAACAGAAAAAATGTAAAAATGTTCTGGGCTCACAAATTTAATCTTTTAATTAAATTTGTGTTAATAACTAATTTATTCAGTTGGATGGAAACACTGAAAGGTCACTTGTTTTCTTGAGCTGCACTAAATCCCTGGGCAGGAGACAATTCACCTGCCATCTATTTCCCAGATCAGATAGTGGGATGGTTGCAAAACATCAGTTTAGTCACTTCTTAGGTTTGTACGGTGTGATCACTTTAGACAGAGATCACAGAGCTCCCCCAACACATAAACAAGATTTCCAGAGTAGAGAATTCTCTGGTCAACAAGCACAAGTGTAAGAACATATATTGGTTAATGATTTCACTGCAGAATGCACATTGATTCATACTCAGTGTGATCTCTTGTTACAATAATTGTACGCAGGTAAGAGTTAAATATTTTTATCAGCTGAAACATTTTGGGGGTTTTTTGACTGGTGATAATACTAGTTGAACATTTCACGTGTAATTCCCCAAAAAGCCATACCTTTCACACATGACTATTGTACCCCAAGCTGATTTCTACATTCCCTGCAAGAGAACAATGTCTAGAAGTATTTAATGTAAGCATTCAGAATTGATTGTGTTTTGTGCTAT
Organism: Falco naumanni; assembly: GCF_017639655.2. Classification (NCBI taxonomy): domain Eukaryota; kingdom Metazoa; phylum Chordata; class Aves; order Falconiformes; family Falconidae; genus Falco; species Falco naumanni. The sequence continues at coordinate 59,723,857 of NC_054056.1, read as the reverse complement.
GACAGTGAAAGGCTCTGCACTAACATGAGGCTGCCATGCTGTAATGGTCACAGACTAGAAAGAGGGTGGCGGTAGAACGGTCTTTACTGTTCTGTTACCTCACCTCAGCCTGGTCTTAGGGAACAAGATGTTGCTATTATGGCACTGGTGGATACATGTCACCATGGACTTTCCTGTGGGGCCACAGAGCCAGTTTTAAGCACAAAATTTCTAGGCAAACCTCCATAAAGTGGCTAGTTCCATCAGAAGACTTGAAAAATGATGTCAGGGTCATTAGATGTCCTTATATTTCCTTTATTGTAAACAGATGCCTCTTTCAGCTTGCCATTGATGCCGAAGAGTCAAAAAAAGTTTGGGGTATTTTTGCAATACATTGCATTAGCACTGGTCTTGCCAAAAAGATGTCAATAGTCCAGCGACTGCTACTGAAACAATACAGTTATACAGAGGTATTACTAATGCACCTCTCTCTGTGGTATCAAAGCATTTGTCTTTATGATCTAAATCACTTAAATCATTACAGCCAAATCAGAATATCTACTCTACTGTAAAACAGAAAAGTATTAATCTTTTGGGAAGTCCTATTTTCCACTACTCCAAATCTGGGAATCTGTTGTGTTTTTCAAATTTCTGTAGAAAATTTAGGCTTTGGTTTTTTACTTGCTATTCTACTTAGCAGTATTCCCAAGCACAATGTGAAAAGAAAGGATGTTTATCCAATATTTGAATATTTTAATAAAGAATAAACATCTCTACTGCTGCTTGAAAAAATATTTCTCAGTCCATTTTTTGAAAGTAAAAGAAATCAGACACAGACACCTGATTAAAAGTGGATTGTCGTGCTCTTACCCCATTCAAATATAATCATTATAGTGGATTTTAAATAACATAATGGCTTATTTTGACATAGAAGCATACGAAGTATGAAGTTGCTATTCTTGAAATTGCCCTTTACCCTCCCATCTCAGTCCTGTATATGAAACAGTAGTGCTCTGTTTCTAAGTTGGCTTCAAATCACTAGTGTGTTTCTCATTTATAAAACACTTTTTACAGCCTAATTGGGAGCAGTTTAATTCCCAGATTCTCAGCTCCTTACTACACCAGTTAAGAGTCCAATTGACTGTAACAATTCAGAAAGAGGCTCTTTTGGAGCCTTTACAAAATGTCATGTAAACTGGTGTTCAGGGACTTAAAAAAATGATTTATATTATATTTAACTAGAATATTATTCACATGATGAGAGTCCCATGTACATTATGACATAACGGACTGTACACACTTAGAAGAAGTGGTCATAGTTTATGGCCTCAAGGCCAATGAACCTTTTAGCATGGAAAATGGTCCGTAGCCTAGTGCATAACCCCAATATCGTATCACCAGAGGAACTTACAGATTTGAGATGCTCATTACTTGTTCAGACATCTAATTCTGTCCCCTAAGTCTTTGTCAGTGTTAATGAGTATCCCACCTAATCTTGTTACAATTATTAAATCATACTTATTCATCATTTCCCTTTGAAAGTTGGACAAACTATCTGACTTCTGTATAGCACATATCCTCAGGGTCCATTCTAAAAGCCCTTTGTTAAAGCCAAGCAATCTGTTTTTCTATTAGTTCTTAATAAAAATCATCAAAAATTGTGGAGCTTTTCCCATAGATGTAATTACTATACATTTTTCAGCTGTGGCTCTCCAGTAACATAGCACAAGTTATAACTGGAGGAAAATTATAAAAGCATTTGTTTGAGGGTTTTTTAAACTATTTCTAAAACAATTCCTTCATTATCTCCTGCACTTTGGCAGTTGGATGATTCTTACAAGATGTGCTACAGATACAAGAACTTTTGCTGCATGGGTGAATCCCCCAGTTGGGAGAGGCAGAACGTGTTCTGCAGAAATAATCAATACCAATAGCCTTTCTCTTGGAGTGCTTTTAGTACAGAAACAAAAGTGATGCCTGTAGAGTTCAGGCATTTGAACTGAATGAATCAAGATGCAGAGAGAGACCAGTGGCAAGATTTGGTGGGGTTCTGCTGCTCCAAGGTGGCACAACTGGACTTTTGGGTTCCATTTCCAGCATTATTAATCAACTGGAAGGTTATGGTGAAAAAACACCTTCATCTCTCATTCCTCCCATTCTCCACATTCACCATCTGTGTTATCTCATTAGATTTTTAATTGTGTGGAGCAGGGACTGTTAATATGCATCCATAACTCCAGATCTTTATAGAGGCTTCCAGCAGGACTTATAATACAAATCATAAATAATAAAATCAGAACATATTGCTTGGAAATTGTTTTGACAGTCTTATAAACAAAAGCATTCATCATCTAACACCAAAAATTTACGTCTTGACTACCTGTCAGAAATAGAAATACAGAAATAGAAAATACAGAAATACAAAGGAGATCTCACATATTTTCTGTTGTGAGAATTTCAACCCAACCCTTCTCCTCCACATGTTGATAGCAAGTCAATCACGTACTAAGTTACCTGAGAGCAGACCCAGGAACTGTATTTCCTTTATAGACCAAATGTTAACATCACAACTTCCTGCATATGATCATTACAGTCACATAAGAGATCCCTAGTTCCAAGCAGGGAGAAATTGCCTGGCAGAATTTTCATATCATTTATAATGATATTTTTTCTTGTACAAGCTTAAAAAAAAAAAAAAAAAAACAACAAAAAAAAGATAGTTTTAAAAAATATCTGAAAGGCAAAGAAACATAACTTTGTATTCCTTAGTCATAGTTCAAACACGCAAACATAAATAAGCTTAGATTTCCTTTCTGTTTCTGTTGCAGGTAAAGTATGTTTACATGCTCTGAGGCACTTAGCACACAGTCATTTTCTAAAGAAAATAAGGACATGAACATGCAGGGGTATATAGAAGCCGAGGAGCTTTATGAACCATCCTGTGCCAAACTTTCTAGCCTGGCAGGTTCCCTTTATGGCAGGTCAATGCCACAGCAAAACCTAAACCACCTGATGCACTCTTGGAAATTTTTGCATGTAGTGCTTTCTGATTCTGCTGTCCTACACCTCAGAATAAGAAAGGAGTCATCAAGCATGTGACATTCACTTTGCACAGTTCAATGCAGTTGCACCCAAAGGTGAGATCGACGTTCTTGTGTGGGTTGCATTACATTACAGGTATAGCAGCTGTGTTTATTTACTGTTCTTACAGAAGGTACCATATTAAACTTACTGCTAAATGTTACATTAAAGACTAGAACCAGAAAGTTAATGCAAAGCACACCTTGACCTTCTGCTCCAGCAGGTGCCACTGGTGGAACATACAACAGATATGCAGATTGATACAATAACAAACTGATGAGCTGCACCAAAGCAGCACAATCTAATTCCTGTAGGCAAAACATTTTCAGAAAGCCCAAAGGGGCTGCTATCCACAACAGGAGAAACATTTGAGAAATAAAAATGATTTAATACATCCTTTCAGAACAGACAGCCTTGAAATGAGAGTAGCTTATTTTGTAACAGATAGGGCAGAATTCAGAGCATATATGTAGGTAAAATGCTAGAATTAACCTTCTACTTCATGAGAGGCAGCTTCTTCTCACAAGTTTGTGACTACCTTCTGTATGGACAATTACCTTAAAGTGTATCGTATTGATCTGCAATATACTTTGCAAATGTCAATATATGCCTAGCCTTGCTGCCTGCAGCACATGAGGAAGTAAAATGAAAATGAGTCTGGGTTTAATGACATGTAACCACCTTGGATGAATAATGTATATATGGTCAATCCTCAATACTCAGGAGACCATCAGCCTAACTTTAATGTTTGAGATAAGCAACTATATGTTTTAGATTTATCACTTGAGTCCTAATGCACTTGCCAAAGGGCATTAATATTTAAATATTGAAAAATATACTATCAGCAGAAAAATAGATAGATTTACTGTTAGGGAGGTCCTCTTTGATTAGCCTTGACATATACCTGTTATTCTGGAGAGTTTAGGAAAGCTGCTAGTCTTTTCACCTGATTCCACGGTATGGAAGATATTTAACTTCCTATTTTTAGCCAAAAAATATATGCTGAAGTCAGTTGTATCACAGCCAGGTAGCTGTGATACAGTCAAGGGTCCTCTGTAATCTCTATACAGTCTGGTATATGTATATAAGAATTGTTTCAGAAAAGATATGAACTTGATTTCTTTTGAAGTCATGAGACCTCAGAACACAGAAAAAGGGAATCATCCAAATCCAGCAGTAACAGAAGTAACAGAAGAAAAGCTGTTATAACACATCTGTTAACAAATAAGCAATTTTTATTATTCTTCTTGAATCATCCTGGAAACAGTTTAAAACATAACATGGCTCCTACAGATTGGATTTGTCTCCATCTTTGGGTTTTTTGCTGACTAGTTAATGTGGTACTAGTTGACATATTTGGGAAGTGACTCCCCATGCTATTGCTAGAGCAGGTACAGAATGGGCAACACTACAGTATTTGTCTCCAGGCTGCCTAGCAGACATTAATTTAGCTTTGTTTAGGAGACACTGCCACTGTTGCTAAAAAATATTCAGATTTCAAACCCATTTAACATTTGGCCACACATTAAGCTTCTTGGTAGAGACACTGGTTTCTTCCATTGCGTTACTCTTCATAGACAGCAGAGAGATTGATTTCACATTTCTCATATGAGTGCAAATAAGAGGTATTTCTTCAGATTTGAACTGCACAGTAGAATAATGTGTTCCACTATGCTAAGTACAAAAATATTTTTTTTCAGTTTGAATTTTTTTAGTTTGGTTTCTCAATGTGTTGAGTATAGTTAAATAATATATTTTCTGATAGCTACCGGTTCCATTCATTAGAAGCTTCATGTAAAGAAATACTGAGCAAGCAAGAACAAAAATTCTGATCATCTTCATCTGCTGCTCTAACAAATCAAGGTCTCAGAAAGTTTATAGATGGATTCTATTCTCATGATGTCAGTAAAAACCTAAGTTTAACACTAAAAGATGGCAAATTCACTTGCCGCACTGTTTTCCCAAAGGTGCTCTGAAAGGACCCAGGAGAAACAAACCTCACAGCAGATGTTGTTTAATAGCAGCACGGAGAGCATGAGTCCAGGCAATTGGATAATCCCCCCTGAAATTTCTCCAAGATCATTAAGGTGCATGTTTATCTAAAGAATGTCTTTGAAACTATACAGAAGTAAAATACTATCAAAATTACATTTAAATATATATAATATATATATGAATAATATATAGTTTTAGGGAGTAGAGCATATTTTTTACAGTCTCTTTCGTCCAGAAGAAAAAGGTTGAAGTATCCTTCAGAGTTCTTCCCAAAGCACTGAACCAGGCCTGTAGCATCAAATGGAACTATTTTATTGCTCCATGGACACAAGTAAGCTATTATTGCACAGAACTTGGTCCATTATGTCATTTTCATCCAGTTAGAAACCATTTGTGAAACACAGTTTACAAAAGAAAATTAAACTCCCGGTTTGAAGAAGCCCCACCAGTGATTGCTGCTGTCTTAGATGCAGGTTCTACAGAAGAGTAAGCATGGGGCCAGGAAGCTGATCAGACTTCATATGTGAAAATGCCATCTAATTTATATTTTAAAGCCTTGAATTTGTGTTCATCATTTGGAGGAAAAAAAAAAAAAGAAAATATTATTGTTCACATATTTATGTATTTTATATCAAATTACAGGGAAAATTAATCTTAACTGAAAAAAACTAGCAGGAAATCTCTGATTTGATAAGTCTATTACAGACCTTAATTATGGAAGAGGAGGTCACCTACTTAACAATAAAAACATTTTTGCTGCTTTAAAAGATTTTATTCAAATTCTGTGATTAAAATTTTAATTTATTTTTTAAATTTCATTTTAGCATTCTGCTCCATTGAGTTTTGTATTGTGGCTTTGAACAAGATATACAGTTATATGTAAAACATTAGCAACTGTTTTTCATGCTTCACAGAGAATATCTGATAAAAGCCTTTAGTCGCCGATTGTTAAACTACTAAATGACTAATCAGGGCCACATATATATGTGGCAAATCTATTCAGTCAGAAGATGAAAGTACAACAACTCATGATGTCAAAGCAGAAAGATACTTCCATTTGCATGAGACTGGTATGTAAGATATTTGTTTTACATTTTAGAAAGAGATAAATTTATGCAAAAAAAATATAAAGATACTGTCTATCAATTACACCATGTATTACAATGCAGTGACTACAATGCAGTTAGCATTCACTAAGATTCTAGGACATTCAACAAGTCATAAGCGATCTCTGTCATCTTTTCAAAGGAAAAGCTTTCATTTTATACCCCAAAACTTATTCTCAAGCAATCCTTTTCAAAAATTATTGACTTCATAAAGACTCTAAAATGCTTTTCTAAGATTTAATAATAGTGCCTTCACTACTGAGCATTTCCTAAAAACCTTTGTATTACAAATTACTAAAACCGCTGAAGCCTCCTTTCAAGATGTTGATATACCGAAGTGCAGGGCTATATCAAATTATTCCATAATAATTTTGCACTGTAAAAGTATCTAAATCAATCTAAAATTTACTGGGGGAACTGCTTATCCATGAATGTTTAACTTACACTACATCTTCTGGGAAAAGATTAATATCCAGAGCAAGACAGATGAGGCAATAATTTATTTTACAGCCATTCAAGTTTAAAGACTTTCAAAGATGCATTCTGTAGTTATAGGAAAGAGGAATGTCTGGAGTCATCTGGAAGCGAATTTTTGATGGAACTACAGAAGTATTTTTTAAAAGAAGCTGAATAAAGGACAACTGAAACTGTATAAAATATTGTTCTACAAAAGCATAAAATTATCCCGTCAGTAGTAAAATTTAAGAACCATAGAAAATTGAGCTTGAAGGGGAACATGAAGGTTACTCAGTGAGTTCATAGGATCACAGAATCATAGAACAGTTTGGGTTGGAAGCAACCTCAAAGATCATCTAGTTCCAAGCCCCCTGCCATGCGCAGGGACACTTTCCACTACACCAGGTTGCTCAAAGCCTCATCCAAGCCAGCTGTGAACATGCCCAGGGATGGGGCATCCACAACTTTTCTGGGCAAGCTGGTCCAGTGCCTCATCCCCCTTACAGCAAAGAATGTCTTCCTAATGTTTAATCTCAATCTACCCTCCTTCTCTTTGAAACTGCTACCCCTTGTCCTGTCACTGCACTCCCTGATAAAGGATCCCTCCCCATCTTTCCTGTAGGCCCTCTTTAAAGTGCTAGAAGTGCCTATAAGGTCTCCCCAGAGCCTTCTCTTTTCCAGGCTAAACAGCCCAATTGTCTCAGTCTTTCTTCACAGGAGAGGTACGCCAGCCCTCTAACCATTTCTGTGGCCCTCCTCTGGAACCCCTCTAACAGGTCCATGTCATTCTTATGCTGGGGAGCCCAGAGCTGGATGCAGGACTCCAGGTGGGGTCTCACCAGAGCTGAGTAGAGGGGCAGAATCACCTCCCTCAACCTGATTTTGCTCTTTTCAAAACAGTATGGTGATGCTGACTGATCCAGAGAATAAACCACTGAAACTTTCAGATCATTTACTGAAAAAGTGTTCCTTAAACAGTCACTTCTTATATGAATTTAAGATTCATATTTAGCCAAAGATGCATTTAGAGTAGCAAGACAACCTATCAACATTGAATCAATGAATATTGAGATCATCTCATATTTTAATCCTCCTGGATTAAGTGATGGAAAGAAAAATGTGTGCATTTCTTTGGACACCTGTGCATCTTTAGCACTTCTGGATGCCTTATCCTCAGTATTTAGCTCAATCTGTCCATCTTATTTCTAAAACTAGAAAACAGCAACAATACAAGAGATCAGCGAAGTTATGATATTGCACCAAGAAGCCACCATCTTCAGTCCCTCAGAATCTTAAAAGCATTGTTAAATGGAGATAATTTTTAATAAAATTATTTCGGGGGAAGTGGGGTATGTGTGTAAAATCTTTTTTATGGAATACTGACATTTTCCTGTTAAATACTTGCTTGTTTAGACTACATATTCTTAGATAAGGGGTAGAAAACAGTACAGTCAAATCTGAGTTTAGCATGCTTCAGATTCAATACGTACCTTGTTTAAACACTGTTCCTTATATAGGTTTTAGTAACTAACAGAAGTTTCAGATCTTTAAAGTCTGTCACTTCCAAACTTTTGTAAACTGTTTGGGTTATCTCCATAAAACAAAATTCCCTTACCATGTACTCTTGTAGCCCTAATTCCTAGACCCCTAAGTTATGACGAGATAGGGTCATCCAGCATTAAATTTTGCAAAAATACTTTAAATTTAATTGACCACATGGAGTGTGGGTTTATTTCATATATAATTTCTACTGCAAGATCTCCCCAGGGAGTTATAGAAAAAAAAAAATGCCACTAATGTAGCTATTCCTTAGAATCATAGAATCATAGAATTGTTTAGGTTGGAAAAAACCTTTAAGACCATCGAGTCCAACCGTAAACCTACCACTGTCAAGTCCACCACTAAATCCTGTCCCTAAACACCATGTCTACACATCTTTTAAATACCTCCAAGAATGGTGACTCAGCCATGCCCCTGGGCAGCATGTTCCAATGCTTGGTACATCTTTGGGTGAAAATTCTTTTCCTAACATCCAAACTAAACCTCCCCTGATGCCACTTGTGGCTGTTTCCTCTTGTCCTATCACTCGTTAACTTGGGAGAAGAGACGGACATCCACCTTGCTACAACCTCCTTTCAGGTATTGTAGAGAGCAATAAGGTCTGCCCTGAGCCTCCTTTTCTCCAGGCTAAACAACCCAAGTTCCCCCAGCTTCTCCTAATGAGACTGGTTCTCTAGACCCTTCACCAGCTTCATTGCCCTTTTCTGGACAGGACACGCTCCAGCACCTCAATGTGTTTCTTGAAGGGGCCCAAAACTGAACCCAGTCTTCAAGGTGCAGCCTCACAAGCACTGAGTATAGGGGGACATTTATTTCCCTGGTCCTACTGGTCACACTATTTCTGAAATGTCACTTATTGTTCACACTCTATGTTTATCTTTATCTTCATTTGTTATAAATAACAAAATAAAATGTTAACCACTATTATTCTGTTTCTTTATCTTCAATGTTGAGCCCATGCCCATCTATTAAGAATCTTAACTAGATAAAATAATAGAACATGCTCCTAAATAGGCTTTAAACCAAACATTTCAAGCATTTAGTAATTTTGGAGGTGAAATTGATCTCACCGCTATAAAACACACACCCTTTACTCCATGTAAATCTCACTAGCCTGAGAGATAGTAACTTCCTTCATTGCTCAAAGCCTGTAAGAAGGACCAAAGGGAATTAGCCAGGTTTATTGATGACTAAAGAAAGAAGTTTGAAAGAAAGCTAACTTTTCACTCATATTTAATGTTATTTTTAGACTTACAAGTATAAAAACCTCTTTTCACACAGTCCAGATTTCAATACTATAGTTAAACAAGCATAGTAACACAGGCAAGGAACTTTTAAATAAGTTAGCTCTGTTCCTAACTTGTGAAGTCTCCTGGGTGTTCTTTTTCAAGTCTCAGGAACATAATGGATGTGTTAAAGTTGTTCTCATGTAGCTTGACTGTATTTCCCTTTATTAAAGTTGTATCATCCAATTCAGGCACAGTTCACTCTAAATCCCAAACTCAAAGCTCTACAATCAGTTAAAAAATACATTCAGAATTAATGGAATCCAAATTACATAGTTTCTCAAAGCCAATATGCATGTAAAATGAAACCTCTCATTGCTGCAGGGATAAGTCAAGCTTAAAATGACATTATAAAGAAAATGCATTTTTGCCCTGTATGGATCAACTATTTTGTGAAATATTCCCTCCCTTCTGAAAAGGGAACAAAACCTGCTGTTTCTGTGAAAAACATGAGTGATTTCACCGAGAATAGTACAAGATGGGGCCAATGAGGGAAAGACTATATGAACCTTCAAGTCCAGTATGGCACCATCTAAGTAGTTCCCAACTCACAAGAGAGCAAACTGCAAAGGAAAGACCTGAAATGAAACACAATAATTTGAGGACTTAATCCTCTTCAGACTCAAATCAATGGAAAAACACCTTAAATATACTTTTTTATTTCCTACTAGCAGTTGTTTGTGCTATTATGAAACCCTCCTTTGTGCTTAAGCTGGCCAGTAACCAGGCTTTCATTTTGCTGATTGACTGGAGACTGTTCCTGTTCGAAATCCAGATCATCTCTGCCTTAATTTAAACAGAACCACAGATCCTTCTGTCTTCTTGTGCTTGTTTTAAGTAGTTACCACTGACTTAATGTTAAAACTTTCTGGTCTTTGTTTCCTTAAAGTGTGTGAGAGAAGTGGGGTCTATATAAACTTTGCAGGGGTGGGGTGGAACAAGCAAAGGAAAATTTTAACATGGAAATAAGTATATGTATACATGTATGTAACATTATCAGGGGAAAATAATCCTACCTGAAACAAAGATATTCAATGAAAAAGAGAAAATTTAATAAAAACTACAAAACAATTATAGAGGAGTCAACAAATTAGTAAATCAGACGTGAATTCATAACGAAATAAGGTAACAGAAAATCATTTCAGTCAGCTCTGTACAGAAGCTTCTTGTGGTCTATACATTTACTTTTCGTCTTCCTCTCTCACTCTGTCTGAGATTCTGGTAAATAATTTTCAGACTTAAATGGCTTTTAACTAGAAAAACACCAGAAATTTGGGCAGAATTAGAGAAATTTTGAAAAGGTGATGGAAGGATAGAGTTGTTTAATATACAAAAACAAGATCAAGTAGAAAAATTCATGTAGTATGACTAAAAAAGGACAAGGAAAAGAAAAAAGATGCAATTAGGTTATCTAAGTGTAAATTACTAATATGTAAAAGGAATAACTGTCTTTGAGGAGAATCATTTATTTTGTGAGGTGTACGTAAGAACAATTAGAAATCAAGATGGAGGAAAACTGGGGGCAATGGTCTTGACAAGATGCTGTCCAAAGGGGTGAAACAGCCTCCCAAAGGCAACACTGGCATCCTATCCCCTGAACTTCTATATTGTCCTGGACAAAGCAATTGAAATTCAGAGAACAACCTCGCAATATCAGGAAAAAAAGGAACTACTGAGGAGAGGCTTGAGACATCAATTTCTTATCCTGTCTCAGTAGCGCCAGCACAGGAAGACTGTCTGCAGGCTGAGAAAGCCATATCTAGTATCAGAAGCACATGGAAAAGAAGAGCTTCAAGAAATAGATGCAACAGCTTCCCTGCCTGATACTCGAACTGCAAGACTGAAACACCCATTACGAGACCAAGGACTGTGGGTAGACTGTCCCTTTCCATTTTGGGCTATGCACATTGGTCTAGACAGAAATTTAAGTTAGTATTAAACACCTTTTGCAGTAAGATTCTGAAAACATTGTCATAAGGAGTGTATCAATGGTTAAGCAGTATCCTGCAACTAACACTTTCAGCAGCATAACATCATTTGTTTAACTCATTGTTTATTTAGATATTTTTTTTTTTTTTAAAAAAAAGGTTCTCTATTGGTATTTTTATTCAAGCACATACTTATTGGAAGTTTCAAAGTAAGGCCTTATGGCTATGGCTAATGGGCTTTTAAATAACTTACAACACTCACTTGAAGCCAAACATTCATCCAAAAAAAATACATACATTATTTCTGAAATCACTAACAGTGAATTGACTGCTCAAATAACAATATAATACTCAGCATGAAATAATAGCATCAAAACCAGTGTTAGCTGAAACTCATCACAGCAGTTCAGCAAGGCTCCAGTGTTGACTACAAAACAAGTCAGTATACAGTCAATTACATGCTAAATGGTAAGTCAAGTTACAGGGAACTAGTGAACTTGTTTTTAACGTTAGTTTTCATAGTTAGTTGCCATCCATTTAAAAAAATAATAATATTAATCAGATCATAATTGATACAGTATTCCAGAGCAGAATGAGTAAGTTACGGCACTACAAGGAAATCTCATCTAAATTGCATAAAGAATCAAAGTAATTTAGGTAGAGCTATTTCATTCACCTGTTTGTATCTCCGTATGCTCACAAGTTACTGGAGGAGTTATATGCACCATACTCTTTGGTTTAATGTATCTTCCAAATAGCTTTAAATGTGAGGGCACCAGTCCTTGAAAGCAGTTTGATAATTTATTCTATTCCAATCTACTTTATTCCATTATACTTCAAGTATATGGGATTTTCCTGAATGGTCTTATTGCGTGGGTTAGGTTAATCAAAGACTACCACATTAAAGATAAGGTTAAGCATTATTACTAGGAGGCATTTTTGTCTTTTTCTAATTGGTTTTAACTGGTGAATGATGAGTCTACTCAAAGAGCTTTTATATTTTATTGCTGATATTTATCCAACTCTGCTGTCTTTCCAAGTGTCATTGACTATTAACAATGGTCTCTACACAGAAAATTGTCAAGGGAAGCTAGTGATTCACTTTAACACATTTTCTATTCCATTACCAAGAAGAGATGTAATCATCCAAATAATTGCATTTATATTGCCTCTAAATCTGCTATTTACAAAATAATATTATGCTAAGGGACTTTTGTTGAGATTTCATCTATTTTAAAAGAGACAAAAGCTGAATTAATTCATAGATCTAGCTTTAGTTCAATTGTAAAAGAAGCCAAAAGAGTCCAGTTACAAAGTACTCATCCAACTCATTGGAGAAAGTGACTGAAGGTGGAAAGAAAAAATCTAGCTCTTTCCGACATTCGATGCAATTTCATTTTTAAGAATTGGAAGCAAAAGCCAGGCTGCAGTGATACATATTTTTATACTGTATAAATATAATTGTTCTGCAGTAAAACTCTATGGAGAATAATTTGGCTTGTTCATAAATATAACACCATGTTGTGAAGCTGCATTTAATGGTCTCACACCACTTTACGCCATACCAGGCACTTTCACCGACATCAAAAAGAACAGTTTTGCATATTAGATAATGGCACAGCCACTAAGATGGATGAAGAACAGCTTTAACTAGATAGTAAATCCAAGCAATCGTACCCCTTAAAAAAAAAAGTAAAAAATCCCTCTATACATTCATGACATGAATGTGTGTCAGAGAGCTGACAAATACTTGAAAACATTGGAACACAAACACTAACAGAAGAGTTTCATTTCATACAAATGGGGGTTTTAAGGAGCTGATTCACTGGCCCTGTACAATAGGCAGCTTCACAAGTTATCCTTTGCTTCTCTCCCTTAATTTTCCATTGTTGCAGGTTAGTTATGATACTGTTACAAGTTAATATCTTCATAAGAACCATGAAATCTCAAGAAGGAATTAAAATACTCATGTAAACATACTGCCTCTACTGAGAAAAAAAAAAAAAAAAAGGAAAGATTGTATCATTTCATCTGCAGGCCTGCCAGTGGAACATAATATGTGTGCAGAAGAGAAATGCAATAAAAATATGGAAAAAAGAAAAACTGAGTGAACTATAACTGTAAAACTAGTGTGATAACTGTACTTGATAAGGCAGAGAAAATATGGTTCTACAGCTAACAAACAGTATAAAAGGTAACAGTTAATAGCACTTGGGATGCATTTGAAAATAATTAAAGGGAAAAGAGCAACGAACTGTGCTGAAAGCAAAAACTATTAAAATGGGAGGACATTAAAAATGGCCTTCTTGAGCTGACTATTTCATATCTGCAGTAATCATTCTGGCCTAGAAATATAAAATAGCTAGTTAAACCCACTCATAGCAAAGTTATAATTCAGTGCAAACATAAGGCAGGACTGCAAAATGATAGAAAAATGTGTTTGAGAAATTAAGTTGTAGAAATTCAATAAAATTTAGTAAATAGCAACACCCATCTGCGTTATAAAGTAAGATCTCATCACCTGGAAAAAGCACAATAGAGGAAGATCCACTGGATCCACTCAGTATCCAACATCAGGATAGCTGTTTGAATCAGAAAGGCTCATTAGGGAGATCAGGGATTGCAGTATACCAGAACAACTACAAAAAGAGTTTAGTTTGATTAGTCCAGAAAAACAAAGGCTGACAGTAAATAGAAAAAGACAAAGGGAGTGGAAAGATGTTAAATACAAGAAAGAAGATACTTTGATAAAGAACAATTTTGTCCAAGAAAAAGTGCATAATAAGCCATCCATGAAAATATTTAAAATAAAGACTAGCAGGTTCTTTTCATTGAAATTATTACTCTTTTAGAAATCTTCTGGTAGGAGAAATGAGGAAAAGTAAAAAACAAATCCTGTTATAGTCACCACCAAAACTTATGCCAAAATTACCACTTTTCAGTCCCTGCCCTGATAATGTTTACATGTTTACTAGGAAAGGTCAGTTGTTAGCATATTAGTTCCTATAATCCTATTGCAATTCCTAGAATGAGATTTCATTGCACCTAATTTTAAACCTCTGTAGTATAAACATTTCCTTCTCAGCTAGCTGTCTAATTTGATCATCAATGAAAATTAATACTAAATTCTAGAACAAGATTTATTCTGGTCTGTTAGAATGTTTGTATAAGACAATTGCCCCCCTCAAAACTATTACTCCTCTCTCTTGTCTGCAGAGTCCAGGCAAGTAGATCAGATGTTGTCTAGAGCATAGAAATGCATGTCTGATACATAGCCAGCACTGCAAGGATCTAAGGACTGAAATGGGAGGGCTTTCTGCCTATCTGTCTTTCTGTCCGTGTCACCATTCTGAGGACACCACACCAAAATCCAGGAAAGCTAAACAAAGACAAAAGTACTTCCCTGTGTGGAGTCGATTTCCCTTTTTATCAGTGTATCCACTTTTATGGCTGGAAAAAAGAACATATTATTGTCATTTTAACCATTAAGATAGTATTGAACTTGGAAGTACCTGGTGCCACTTCTATGGCAGGGTGTAAGAGAAAGCTGTGAAGAAGTGACTGAAGGCTGGTTTCCACAAATCTTACAATTTGGGTTTTCTTGCCGCTTTTCCAGACATACTGTCTTTGTCGCTAGAGCCAAGACTTTATCATGACTTTTACAGCAAACTTTATCGATACCTTTAAGGAAGCTTGAAACCAAACCTTTCTGTACCAGAAACTGCTCAACTGATTAAATTTAATAGAATTCAGGACAAACACAGCATATGTTCAACATGCAAGGCACTGTCGGGAAGTAGAACTTGTTTACTTCTTAAGTGAGAAAAATATTTATTTAAATGTACACAGCTTCTTTAGCTTGATAGCTCTTATTTCTTGGGCTGGTTCTAGGGGCTAGAATCCCCATATGGAAAATTCATTTGACCCTAAAGATTTTCCTAGGAAATGTGATCTCCCAAGTGTATGTGTGAAGATTCCAAAAGCACATTTGCAAATGTTAGCCTAAAAAGTCAAAGTAAAAGAAATTAAAGCAATGTGGTTAAAACTTCCTCTTCAACTAGTTTGAGACAACCTCAGTAGACTGCAAAAGATTCCATGGGCCGTGTTAAAGCAATCAGGGTTAAAGCAAACCCAGAAACTATTTGGTTTGACAATATTTCTTAACCAACTTAATGGTTTTGTGTCTAGTGGATATTGGCTTTTGACACGCAGGCATAGCACTCGCATTTGCTGAGCCAGTTTGTCATCCTCCTGTATCGCGCTGGCAAATTCCAATTGGCACTGCACACTTCAGCACTGCCAAGTCCCACTTCTCTGGTGGCAGCAGTGGATTTAAGGATAATAAGCTCAAAAAGGCTGGAAAGAAGACCAGTGACCACAATGTGTTTGAAACTATTTCAGCACAGTGCTACAAAACACTTTCCCACTGGGGATAGAAAGAGAAGAAATGTTTACACAATGAAGATTCATTAAGTTATGCATTAACTATGTATGACACACATGCATGCTCCAAGAATCCAAATAAGTCAAATAAGTTTGCTAAAATACAGGGTTACCATGCTTCCTCAGGAACAATTTGGGATTATTTTAGTGGACATAGATGCTTTTGGGGGACACAACTATCTTTCACTGCATCTTTGTACTACATTAGAGAGCCTTGACCTGGTCAATGACCCTTGGTACAGCTGCAATATAAATGCCAAATAAATCATCACAATCTGTATGTTTTACATGTGATATATCAGTCAGTGGCAAAGAAGGAGGGAGTCAAGTTCAAAATCTGCCTGTGGGGCACCCTTATGAGTCTCTGCATAAAAGGCTGTCAGCATACAGATTCACGCATGCCTTGGGAACAAAGGGCCTCCTTGGGTACTTTTCAAATCGTGAGTTAATTCAAAGCTTATTTCAAGACAGCTGCTATTGAGGAAGGAAGTGCAGAAGCAGATAAAGAGTGCTGATGGAAGAAATACATCCTAAAATAGAATTTGAAGGAAAGGACCTTTTGCCCTCTGCTGGGAAGGAGCTTTGTTTAGAATTAAATACATGCAAAGCATGATGGCTTTGCAGAGATTCGGAGCTCCCAAATAGGCAAGCAACACTGGAGGTACAAACCCATCAGAAACAAAAATAAGATCTGCATATCCTCTCTTCCTGATCCTTATTACCATTTTCAAGGTTATTTTACATCCTCATTAATGCATACACACACATAAATGCAATGTTTCAAGCACTTGCTGAGTAGACTTGCGTTCTACTTCATCCCACATCCAACACCTATGACAGTTATAGCAGAGCTCTTTCCAAAAAGCACAACACGTGACATAACAAGGAAGATCATGTTCTTTTTCTTTTCTTATTCCAAAACAAATAACTAGGGTGGATTTCTTTTAATTGGTGTGTATCTTAGGTTTTGCTAATTGCAAATTATTTTGAACATGAAACAGAAAGTACTAAAGGATACATGATGATTCTCAATGTGGTCTCTGCAGGGGATTTTCTTGTATTATTTTCTTGGATGGAACCTTGTAAATTTTATCTAAAAGGTTCTTAATGTTTTCTTCATTTTTCAAGACCTTCCTTACATGTCATAGCCTAATCGGATCAGTAGGTAAGCCCAGTAACTCCTACCTGTTACTCTACATTGTGGCATAACTAGGGTTATATTGCAGTTATATTGCACAGACTCCGTAAACGCAATTTGTTCAGGAAACCTCAGAGTTACAACATGTCTGCACACCACGCATGGTCTCGGAAGCACTGGACTTACTGTACTCACATCGCCTGAGCATGAACACTAAATCTAGCATGTCACTGAAGGATCAGATTTACTACACATCTGCAGGCCACCTGTGCTGTGCATGTACAATGAGCTAAAAAGAAATAAAATAAACCTTATTACTTAGCCCTTTAACCCACAGTTGTGATCCCATTGCCTACAAAATCTTGCTTGGCAAATGTTGTTTTCAACAGCCTGGGAAAGAGCAGAAAGCTCTGGGTGATAACACACCTTCTCCTGAGTCTACTGAGCATAATGTACTGACAAGGGGCAAAAAAGAGATAAGGACTCATTGATGTTCCTGAAATGGAGGGCCTTTGCTTTTCAGAAAAACTGACAAACTTGAGTGTGTTGCACAGGTGAAGCTGTAGAGCGAGAAACATACAAGGCTTAAGAGATTTTTAAGACAAGTTCATAAACATAGGCTACCCATGCTTAGTCATTAAGTTGCAAACAGCAGTTACAACCCTAGCACCTACGCAGTTTCAGACGAGAGCAGAGATGTCAGGTGTGTAGCCGTCCCCCCCTGTGTGGCTCCTGCCCACGGCTCAGGACTAGTACACCTTGAGCTGCTGCTCAGAGATTGCAGTGAGGACACCAGCCCATCCTCCTCCACTCGTCAGAGAAGACTTCTGCCTCCAAAACTGGGGCTGCTGTGGTCCAGCACATGCCTTGGCTAACCTAATTGTAAACCCAATACACATTCATCCACTTAAATACGCCATCTCACATACCTGCTAGTGTACTTCCCTCTCTATTATAGTACCTGTCAACTCTATCCCTATTTCTTTTTGCCACAGCATGCCAGTACCAGGAGTTATATGACTACTTTTATGCACTACTAATTGGGGAGACTGTACTGACCATCAACTGAAGCCTCAAATCAGTTGCTGTTTGCACACTGGCACATAATAAAAGAACAGTCCCTGACAGGTAGGCATAGCAGACCTGAATATTTAAATTGTTAAAGCCTTCCTGCTAAAGGGAATTCCTATATTTAAATATGCAAATGAATGGCCTAAATTTAGAAAATATTTTTATTACTGTCCCATGTTTCTGAAAAATCACACCATTTATTTAGACTTCACATTTAAACACATTTCTTAAAATCCTTCTTAATTGAATATCTTTCTTCTTTTTGTTCTTTATTAAGCATAAAGGCCATGATGCAATTTTGTCCCATGCACGTTATAAGCAAAATAATATTTTTTTAAAGTAAAATTTACTATTTTACTAATTACTTTCAGTTGAGCAAGCCAATCCTTTTAGAAGAGGCCATGTACATATTGCCAAATTTTAGCTCAGTTCATTAGCAGATATGCACAGGTATAGACCATACAATGGCTAAAATTACATTTTTAAAGGGCAACGTAAAGTGTTTTTTTATTAGACTTTCTAAGGTTCACCCAGCTTCTAAAAGTTCAAGTTTAAGGGACTGAGGAAGTGGTCTAGTCATTTTTGGGGGAAGATTACAAAACCAACTGTGACTAAATTCCCAGAAGCTGTAACATGTAGAAAGCTGGACCAGACAACGCCTTCTGAGCTCACTGTAACTATTTTTTTGAAAGTCAAACTACCACTGCATCAACAAGCAAATGCTGTACATTTTCCAGTTATTAAGAGAACAACAAGTAGAAATAGAAAGCAGGATTATATGCATTACTTCCCAAGAGGCTTCTATGGCACAGTGAGAAAAATCTTCAGTGTGGACAAAAATCCTACTTGTGAAAGCTGCATTATAACTTCCCAGCCTACAGCTATACTCTACTTGCTCTGGTAGCTGCCAGGAGGGACCTAAAAAGCGGCATTCCCAAAATGCTGCTTCCAAGTTCTTATTTGCTAGTAGCCAGCCTGGTTCAGTCTGCTTGCAGGGTGTCTATTTTCCTTTCCTGAACACTACAGGCCTTCAAGAAACGGTGCTGGATCACCTGTCTACCTGACATCAGTCTTCTAGCACTGTCAGACACCAGCACAAAGCCACACAAGAAAACAGCTCAGCAGGCATGGAAAGCCAGAGCCCGTCCGGACTGCAGGTGTTCTAGCCCAAGCAAAGTACAGATGTGCTGGAGGGTTTTCCCCTAAGTGAACTAGCTGGCTTGCTAAGAGATACCCCAACAAATAAGCAGAACAGATAGTCTGCAGACTAGTTTGTTATAAGCCTTGTCTTCAGCCTCAAATACACTATCAAAAGACACTGCAGACTTAACCTTACTCTATTACACACATCTTTGTTAAATGTTATCTCCATTCAAAGAACATGTGGACACAATTGGCAAATTGTTTTAAAACTGGAAAACCCTGAGACGCTTATGGTGTAGGTGGTATTTTGTTTCCAGAAATTACTATAATTTATTTCAGGCATATCCTGAGATGTAATAGCACTCATGTTAAAACAAAATTGGTTTAGGTCCAAGAGACAAAGATGTATTTTTTGTATGAAAAGTGCAAGACAACCTGACAGTGCTGTTGAAACTAATAAAAAGAGGTCAAGTCCTGAAGTCTCTGCTCAAACAAAATTTCCACTGGATTCCCTTATGTGTTGCAGTAAAGTAATTTTATAACAAATATATTGACTTATTCCCAGTTTTCTTGAATATTATAGATTTGAATGCATTTATTAAGTTAATTGCATTTTCTAGTTTTGATTTTGACCAATTCCATATTGCCCATAAACCATAATTTAGGACTAATTCAGGACATATTTGAGGAGCATAAGGAAAACTAGAATTAAAAACAATTTAATCAAAAGCATTTCAATAATGGTATAAAAGACAGCTGAGACTGGTCATTTACCCATCACCAACATGTGAAAGGAACTGTGCTAGAACAGATTTTTTACAATCATTTTTTACAAGGCTGTTTTAGAAACCGCAATTTAATAAAACAAAGCAGAAAAGTGTTTTCCAATCTGAACTACCTGGAACGTGTTCTGCATAAGGCAGAGTATAATTATTTAATACGAATTTGGTCAGTTTACAGAGTTAACACCCAGTGGCATGAAAAGAGGCACAGAATTGTTCATCAGAAGTGAGACCTTGGTTTTAAAACATCTTCCAACACACAGCACCTCCCACAGCAGCATGCTGCTCAGTGTAGAGCTGTGGCAGGCTCAGAGGGAAGAGAGCCACCCGCCCCATGGAATCACCCTCCCAGCACTGCCAAAGAGCTGAGGTGTCATCCTTTCCTTCAAAGGGAAGAAGCAGGCAGCAACACCGAAGATGCAAAAAAAAAAAAGGAAAATATGGTTTCCTAGGGAAGAGGACCACCACGTCTCATGGTGATTTGTCTTCACTTTGGTATATTCTGGGTTCTTTTTATTGTAATATAAAACAGAAGCTTGAAAACTAAGTAATCAGGCTAGTGTTCAGGTTTTCTGCTCACAGTAAACAACAAAAATCACAGATGGTTCGTTGCCTGTCCTCATAATATTATACTACATGAGAATCTCAACAGGATACTGCTTTGAGAGAACCTCCAGATCCCACTGTCAACATTGCAGCTTAACAATAAAAATAAAAAAATCAATTCAATGAGCTCAGTTTTCCATTTCCTGTGATTCCACTTATTCCTTTTTTTTTTTCTTGCTTCCCTATCAGCCCTTCCTAATGCTGACCCCTCTGCGCTCCCTCTTCCCGGGCTTCCTTTCCTCTGCAGGTGAAGTGGAAACCTCCCTCACCTTCTCTACATACCACTTCTTGGAATGGTTTCTCTTGGAATCAGTTCCCTTTGGATTTCTCACACTCATGCACTGTCACTGCGTTTTTGTATCTCCTCTTTCAAAACGATCATTTTCTAGCAGCTTTTGTATTGGGCTAGTGCCAAGAGCTAGAGGAAGGTGTGACTACTTCCTTCTTTTCCTTTTCTTTGCTCTGTGTGTCACTAGCATGGAGCAGGCAGCTGTAAAACTGGCTGAGGCACTACCAGGGTTTTCAAACAATTTCATAAATGAGACTTATTCAATCAATAAGACTTCAAGAAAAACAAATAATTTGATTTAAAAACTGTACTGAATATCCCCAGTGATACAATGAATATCCATCTCTCTGTTTTCAGAATGTATATGTGAATATGTCAAATGAATCCAGGAATTACAAAACTGAAGAAATCTTTTTCATTACATGTGGAGGATAACAAACTTCTACTGTAGAAGTTAATTCCACTAACTACTCATATATGGTAGCCATTATTTTCACAGCACTGATTTTTTTACACATTATTCAGAATATTGTCAGACTAAAAATTCTAATAGATGAAGTACAACGGTACACTTTCATTTATAAAATTATATTGCAAAACTTATTTCTACTCACACATAATGATGTGCACCTCTTCAGCACAGCATCCTTGGTTTAACACACATTAACTAATACAAAAAGGGAAAAATATTTTTGTCTATTAATCTCAGTAGGTTTTGGCTAGCCCTGCCTCTTTTTTTGTAGTTTTTGCAGTGCAAAATGAGTTTAACAAACACTATTTTTTTTCTCTGCTATTTAGGTTTATTCTTTTATTTTTATTTACAAATTATTATGTTTTATTTATTTTTACATTTTTATTCTCTCAGCTGTTTTCTGTCAGTCAGCTTGGTGGCATTACATTGATTTGAGTCCATTCAAATCATGGAAACAGCACGTTTCCTGAGAACTGGAGTGGCTTTTTTTTAGTCTAGTCAAACATAGGGGGGTTTATGTCAAATGGTTGTCGTGGGTTGGTCCAAATGTCTCCTATATATGCATAACGTTGTGGAAAAAATGAAGATTTTTTTTTTTTCTTAGCAGGAATGCTAGCAATTCAGGGAGAAAAGGTTTATATTGCATTGAGTCCTGGGTTGAAATGGACACTATAAATTATAATGCATAAAAAGTGTGACCCAATAGCTGGTATAAAGCTCAAAAATCTCTTCCTATACCACTTCTGATTTTTATAAAAGCTATGACAATTGAGTAGAAAATAAGAACTTTTACTGGGTTAGAATCAGGATCAAAAATTCATTATACACCACCTGACAATGTCACAACTTTAGTTAGGTAAATTGAAGAAAAGTCATCCCTTCTGTGAAGAAGCTCTACGAAACGGCAATTCTTTGCTGTCTCTGAATTCAATGTTGCTTCTAGCATTAGCTATGTCATTCAGTTAGACTAACAGGCAAGAGAAAAATTCTCTTTCTAAGGCCAACATTGCCCTCTTCTGCTATAAAGGGGCCAAGACATGTAACTTCCCAATTCAGAAGTTTCTGGGGGTTTTGGCTTATTAACACTGCTGCAAGGTGAACAACGACTTTTTTGCCTTATTCTGTTGTTAACAAATACTTGAAGTAGTTATTTTTTAGAACTTGTTTCCCATTTTAATTTCCCACTCAGAAATTTTAAAACAAAATTTCCTTCTCATCAACATTTATTCCCTTTCAAGATCAAAAATATTCTGTCCTCAGAGACGAATTGCACAGAAAATGGTTTCTCTCCCTACATTTTTCTGTGTATCTCTAAAGTCCACTAGCAAATGACCTATGTAAAGAATATGGAGAAACAACAATAGGAATCCACAAAGGTGGTGTTTGAACACGAAAAGAAAAATACTCATCAAGCTTTTTGAAATTTCATGGTAGTAACAGAAAGGGCTGGCTAATCTGGAAGTAATATTTTCCTATTGGGTAATGACAGCTGAAGCTAGGTTACCATCTACAAGAGAAATCTTGATTTCTTGCCTCTTTTGGTATACCACATAAAAAAAGCACACCAGGCTCAAATTCTCCAATATCAAATGTATCAAATGTCATTTCACCAAAAAAAATTGTCTATAAATATTTCAAAATAATAAAAAGATGTTGCTTCAGTACTACTACTAATAATAATAATTATGATAATACACCAGCTATTAAAATGTCAATGTTTCTGACCACTTTTTTTCCACTTTTTTCCTTGTAGAAAACTTGTCTGCAAACTTCCTAAGAAAGGGACTCTATCTCACTGGGAACAAAAAAGAATAAAACTAATGCTCCTCTAGATGAACTAGACTGCTGAAGCAAGTACAAGAGAGAAAATTCAATGAACTGAAGAAAGTCATTGGCTTTCTTCTAAGAGGTTGATGAAGTCATCAACTGAATGCTGTTGGGTTATTTTTAATAAAATTTGAACATCCTGCTTATGTGGATTTTAATTTATCTATCAATAGTAGGTTCCTCCAGTTCTGATCTCAATGGGTTAAAACTTTCTGTATCTCAAATAATTTCAGTTGGTGTAGTTATTGATATATTTTCATCTGTGTAAGTAGGAAAACTAGGACCAAAACGTTTTCCACCTGGAGTATCAGCCCAACCCAGACAGAGAATTAGATACCATTTTATATTCACAATACATGGGAGAAATCTGAATGTTTATAACACCTCTAAAAACCAGGGCATTCTAATATGCATTCAAAATGTCATGTAAAGTTGCCTGTTGGTCACTTCCATAATTTAAAAATCTAGTAACTCACCTAGAGTCCAATAGCAAATTTTTTTCCCAAATCCACAAAGCGAAAGGGTTCAATGTGCTTTTATTGTAAATGTATTGATACCTTATTTCCTTTTCCTAGTCTATATTTGGGCACCCTCAAAGATATGTAACATTCACAGCATGTTAATATTGACAATTTGGATGAATAAAGTTGATCCGGTGAATAAGTACACAATTACTTTTATTTGGGAGTATGTTTTAATCCTACTGCCTGAGTCATATCACTAGGCATAATGTGTCTAAACAATTACTTCTCTCCACTTGTTCTTTAATAATAACAGCTCCCAGTCCACTCTTCCAATATCCCTCCTGCATAGTTTCCTACTCTTTTGATGCTTAGATCCTCCATCACATTGCTGAAATCCCTAAAGGCACATGGTGGAAATGGAAGTCAAAGACTACTTTTAAATCACATGGGTATTACTGAGAAACTCTCACAACCTTGTAACTAGCACATGCAGAAGACTGTCATCACAAAACGGATGTTAGATGTATGTGAGCATGCAATGCTAAATTGCCTAAACTATAACAAAAAAATCAGGTAATCACCTAGTTTAAACTGTGGATTATAAATTTTGCATGTGTGTCTAGTAGATTCTGTAGTCGGTCAGGCTGAATATTTTTGTGGTGTCTTACTTACACAGCTTTCTTCAGCATAATTGCTATTTTTTAACATACTGTATCAGCAAGTGAAAGAACATACTGAAGAAGAACATACACTACCTGAATGCAGTGTAGACCCCTGAGTTGATAAAGCACAAGGTTTTGTATGTTCTATTCTTAGACCTAGGTGTAAGTCAGAGTATCAGTTACTGCTGAAGCTACAAAGCACCAAGGAAAATACGTCATTTTAAAACAGAAACAGAACAAAATGCTGTGCATGATATAATCAATGAGTTGTAAAGAATAAATATATGTGACAAATGGAAATTGATTCTTTCAGTCAATTAAGAAGCAACTGGGGCAATGACGTGTGCACTTAACCTTGTTCTTTCATTGCAGTAACAGAATGGTTATCATGGTAAGACGCTGTTATATGGCATATAGGGTTTGTCCTCTGACAACACTAAGTGGTGCACCATATAACCTCAAGAGCTGAGGTGGACAGACCTGTACCACTAAGTTGACTATTCAAAAAAGATGAGATACTCAATGTTGTAAGGAAGCTCAGATAGAGAAACTGCATCACCTGTATGTCTGCTGGAGCAGAGTACAGAACCCAGGCCTCACAGCCAGTCATTTCCAGGAGTGGTTAGACTGGATATTAGGAAAAATTTCTTCACTGAAAGAGTGGTCAAGCATTGGAAGAGGCTGCCCAAAGAAGTGGTGGAATCACCACCACTCAAAGTGTTCAAAAAATATGTAGATGTGGTGCTTAGAGGCTTGCTTTAGTGGTAGACTTGGCAGTCCTGGGTTAATGGTTGAACTTGAACATCTTAAAGGTCTTCTCCAATCTAAATGATTTTATGATTCTATGTGTCCAAACAGCACCTCCCAAAACAACTTTTTTTTTTCTCTCTGACACAGAACTCCCACTCTGGGTGAGCTAGGGAGAGAAGGGAGCAAGACTAAAACAAGCCCAAGCAGAATCCCAGCAGCAATTTTCTGTGTAGGATCGCACCCCACACTTCGGAGCTCTGCTGCTGCACCAGGAAGACTGTAGGGTGCCTGCTGCTCCATCAGTTCTGAGACAGACAAAGTGCCAAAGCATAACGTGGAATGATTTTTTTAAGTTCCCTCTCTAAAATAAAATAAACACTTTTTCTGATACCAACTTTCAGCAACCTGTCAGCACGTACAAGGTTTGAAAACCTGCAGCTATCCTACTCCGCTCCCTTCTGCAGTGAATGCTGGCGTGTCTTATCCTTGCATATCTGTTTGAAACTGATGAAATCAAAACCTGGCTTAATGGTTATTTCTTGCACAACATAGCAACAAGAAGAAATAAAATGTGACATCAAGCTGAAATAAATATTTGATTTATTATAATATTTAAACCAGTAATATTTCAGTTATTAAATATGAATATATCAAATGTCTGTACTAATGATAGCCATAATTAATCACTATATTGCATCATATTATATATTATAATGTATAATTGCATGATTAATAAGTTTAAAAATATTAATACTACTTCTTGATTGAAGTAATGGGGGTTTATGTTGTAAGGTTTTTTAAATTACATATTTCAAAACTGTTCATTCTTTAATGTCATTATAAATTATATGGTACTGTATCCTGACAATGCCTAAATAGCTGAGCTAGATTTGCCACATAATACAAAAAAAGGCAAAAGAGAACACTATTAATCTTTTCATTTTGCTGCATGTTAAACACATGATAGGAGTAACTGAGAAGTGGGCCCGAAATCTTCATAGCGTCCACAGGTGCCATGCACAGACATTTTTACCACAAATGTGTTGTATACAAAATGGCATTTGTTTTTAATAGGTTTTCCACTGTTAGTTGAAATTGTCCCCAGATGCCTTGCATAAATTACAACCTATAATTATTTTCCCTGAAGCTGACTAAAGACAGCCCAGAGAATGTAGGGCATGCTTTCTGTGTCTTATGTGAATATAGGAATGGCCAAAAGCAATCCCACTGGTGTTACGGCTCCACTCCAAAGCAGAGACTAGATTAGCAGATTAGAACATCATTACTCCAGCAGCAGTTGACACCCCAGGGGCTGTTGCCTGTGACCTGGTACACTCACACTCATGGCATGGTTGCACATTGAACATCCAGAGAGAAGATTCAATCCTGAGCAGTTATTAGAGGCCAAGAAGCCACCTCACTGACACAGGAACAGGGAGATATGTGTTATAGTCCCCTGTGGCAGCCTTGTCCTCTGCAACAAAAAAATTTAGCTGCGAGGAGAACAGAAGAAGAAACTGTCTTGTGTTCTCTACCTTGGTAGCTGTTGGTTGAGTTTCATTTATGAGAGGCTCCATCCACAAAATGACATACTGTGTCTAAGAAGATATGGATGATGGAGGTCCTTTTTAACAAGATTCTCTCACCTCTCATAAGCTTTCTCTTTGGTTGGTGTGTTTAGGTGTGCTCCCCATTCTGCTGTCTACCTGATTTGCCCCAGAAGTATCATCTAGCATTCCTTTATGTCATCAGTGCTAACTGGCCCACAGGGCTTAAGCAGATACAGTTCTTTCCTTGCAGAAGCCTTTGAACGCAAAGTAAATGGCGCAGTTCACAAAGGTTTACAAAAAGAAACTTTGACAGAAATGACCAGCAACAACTGCACATCCACCCATTGCCATCAGCTTTCTCTTCTCCTGCAAGTTCAGCTGAGACTGGCTGGTTCTGCCTGGCCATTGGACCCTGCTTCTCATGTACCTTCAACATCACTAGCTAGCCTTCATGAAAGGAAAGCCAGCACCAAATGCTCCATCTTTATTTTATGGTCCAGATCAAACTTTCATGAGTTATTCAGGTTCGGCTCCCTCCTTATTACCACATTTAATCCAACCGATCAATTCAGCTCCTACTCTGGAGATGCTGAAGTTCACTTGGCCTTGTTTAAAAGTAACATTTACCAAACAGGCAGTTAATATTATTTCCATGCTTGGCTAAACCCAGTACAAATCAATAAGTTCTCAAGTGGCATGGTGGTTTTAGTCATGAACTTGAGAAATATTCATACTTTGTTGTGAACTTCCTTCATAGACTATTTGCTGCATTTCATACAAAGGTGCATGGAAGGATACAGTACAACAACGCTCCTTTACACAGACATACGAATAAGATTAACACTTATTGGACTTCTGACAATAAGCGGTCACTTCAAAGTGACAGTGGATCCTGGATAAACTGACCTCTTCCCCCTTATTTTAGGGATATTGATAGATCCAAAGAAACTTTTGCCTTTACTTACATCACGATGGTGTTTCAGAAACATCCTGTACAGAATCTCCTGTTATCCCAAGAGTTACCTTGTAAATGCATTTGCCAAGAAGAGGTGCTTGCTGAGAAATTCAGCAATCCATTAATTCATCTAAATAGACTAAATTCTAACTAGCACAATGAAAAAGTGCAATATGGCATTATAGTTATACAGTGTACATAGGCATATTTCTGGAAAAGGCTGTGTATCTGTCTTGTACAGCACGATACATAAGATATGCAATCAAAATGAAAGAAAAGTGTGAACATGAAGGGACATTCTGTAGATGTTTTTGAAAATATCTCACAGATGGCACTTTCACTCTGTAATGTAAATTTTTATGCATCAAAAGAAATAAGAAAGACAATAATAGCATGGTAGTTTTGAAGAAAAGGGATTCATTGCTTCAGACAGAGGATAATTCACAAGTAAGTATAAGGTCTATGCAAGTATTTCAACTAGGATCATAGCACCCTCCTGAAGAAATTACTTTCCTTGCCATTTGCAGCTTGCACTGGCTGGCATGTGCTGTACTTAGTCACCAGCCCACTGCAGAAAAATGCACATGTATAGTCCTACCTCCATTTTACAAAGGCTTTTCTCTAAATTGATACTATTTAATAGAAGAAACCACTACAAACAGCATAGAAAGTAGTTATTGCCAGTGTCATGCTTTAACCCCACCAAGCAACTAAGTACCACACAGCCGCTCTCCCCCAGCAGGATGAGGAGGAGAATCAGAAAAAAGGTAAAAATCATGGGTTGAGTTATGAACAGTTTAATCACTGGTTTCAGCTGGGATAGAGTTAATTACCTTCTTAGTATCTGGTGCAGTGCTGTGTTTTGGATTTGATATGAGAACAATGTTGATAGCACACTGATGGTTTTAGCTGCTGCTGAGTAGTGTTTACACTAAGTCAAGGACTTTTTGGTTTCTTGGGCCCTGTCAGTGAGAGGGCTGGAGGGGCATGGGAAACTGGGAAGGGACACAGCCAGGACAGGTGACCCAAACTAGCCAAAGAGGTATTCCATACCATATGATGTCATGCTGAGTGTATAAACTGGGGGAAGAAGAAGGAAGCGGGGGACATCCAGCATTATGGCATTTGTCTTCTCGAGTAACCGTTACACATGATGGAGCCCTGCTTCCTTGGGGATGGCTGATCACCTGCCTGCCCATTGGAAGTGGTGAATGAATTCCTTGCTTTGCTTTGCTTGCATGCACAGCCTCTTGCTTTACCTATTAAATAGTTCTTATCTCGACCCCTGAGTTTTACATTCCTTTCCGATGCTCCTCCCCATCCCTCCGGGTGAGGGAGGAGTGCGTGAACGGCTGCATGGTGCTTGATTGCTGGCTGGGGTTAAACCACAACATAACTGAAACAAAATAAAATATTATTGTTGCTGTCGTTGTTGTAATTTTTATTATTATTATTACAACAACAATTGTAATGAAAAGGAGTAAGAGAAGACCAGAACCCAAGGGGGGCGGGGGGGGGGGGGGGGTGGGGCGCGGCGGGGGGAATTGATGCACAATACAGCTGCTCACCACCTACTGACCAATGCCCAGCTGGTCCCCGAGCAGTGATCGGCAGGGCCCAGCCGACTCCCCCCACTTTATATACTGAGCATGATGTGCTGTGGTGTGGAATATCCTTTTAACTAGTTCAGGCCAGCTGTCCTGGCTCTGCTCCCTCCCAGATTCTTGTGTACCTGCTCACTGGCAGAGCATGGAAAACTGAAAAGTCTTTGATTTAGAGTAAGTACTACTTAGCAACATCAGTGTGTTATCAACATTATTCTCACACTAAATCCAAAAAGCAGCATTGTACCAGCTATAAAGAAGAAAAGTAACTCTATCCCAGCCAAAACTAGGACAGACGCTTAGCATGATGCAATTTTAGAAATCCCTGCCCCACCAAAATCACACATGGAAGATTCTGGCTTTGACAATCAGGATTCAAATTACATCCAACAAGCTTTACAATAGCCCAGTAAAAAGGACTTTTAAAATCCAGGATTTTTTAAACTAGGGATTTTGAGCTCTCTCCTAACTCTCCAGAAACATATCCAATGTATGTATATGATAGCACTACAAGTTTACAGTGAGTGACATAGTTTTAGTCTTGAGACCTACACAGCCAACACTAGTTTTACAGTTTTCAAAGCCCTCACATCTATTCCAGCCTCCCAAACCACTGTACCCACACAACCTTCCGGGATACTTTTGCTTTCCATATACTATTTTCTTTCCTCTTCCTTTGGCCCTGTGTTTTGGAGTAGTCATCTGGAGCCAAAGACTCTGATAGTCACCTCCTTCATTCAGTATCCAAAATCTAATTGAGCAGTACTTTTTGACAGTTAGCTTCTATGTACTGATAGCTTGCATGTATCTCAGCTTCTTTAAAGGTAAAGTTCTTTGCAGGGCAAAGTAAAGGGTTAATTCAATGAAGCCTGGAGTAACTATATTGGATAAAAAATGGGGGAAGAATGAGCCTGTCTTTCATAAAAGAGCAGGAGAAAGCAGAGTTTTCCCATGCTCTTGCGTCTTTCTTATGGATCTTGAACTTCTTGTCTCTTATAGAAAGTCTCAGCTACTCTCTTCCCACAAGCATCACCAGACTCTCAAAACGATGGAGAAAGAAGGCAAAAGAGCTCTGGCTAGCTCCTCTGGAGGCTACAGCCAGTTGTTTTTCCCAGAAGTCAGGAGAGTGAATTAGAGCACTTTCCACACATCAACACTCCTAAAACCCTTGATGCCAGTTCCAAAAGAAGACTGACATGATTTTAACCAAAATTGTTGATGACAGGGATCAGCGAGTGCACAGTATCTCTCCAGCTACAGGAAGAAGTCTATCCCAAATATAAGACACTGTTACAAGATCTAGTCTGGCCCATGAATGGTGGCACTACAGGCACTAGGAATACTTAACTTGTTTTGTCCTTCAGATCTCACCCTCATGCCCAAGCACAGCCAAGAACAAATGTCAAACAAGCCTGGCCAAAGCACACCATCTATACCAGCAGCTGGGTAGCTTCATAAATTGTTCAGATGCAGAAGTGGTAGAAAAGCCCTAGGATCCACCTCTGCCTACAGAATCCAGACAGCAGGTGGTGGATGCTTTGTTCCCTAATTGTGTTTTTAACAGCCTGATTTTACCTTGCCACCACTCTTCCTAAAGAAAAAAACAGTAGTAATCAAAACTTTATTTTTTTCAATCAGCATAAATTAATAATAAAGAAAATAAATTACTCGGAGTACATTCCACTTGAAGTGATAGATGCAATTCCTTCACTAACATCACAAGAAGTTACTAAGCGTTATCAGGGGAGAGGAACCATAGCCTGATGAACCTCCTAGAGTTTCTAGCACCTCTCTTTTTTTTTTTCTTTTTTTTTTTCCTGGCTATAGTGTTCGCAATTAAAAATGTCTAAGACACCTTCCAATGTTAGTTTTGCCACCCACCACTACTAAAGAAGAGAAAAGTTCTGTGATAGCATAGTATGGCTGCGAAAGCCACAATGAAAGAAATAAAAGGGTGACTCCTGCCCATACAACGCAAGTACCATGCTTTTCAATCACCTTCTCTCTGTACACCCTGGTTTCAGGGTCTTGCTAGCCTGATGAACTGCATAATCTGGGGCAAGAAAACAGCGCTGAAACCTATGCACTCTACATTAAGAACGAAAACATGTCCCTCTAAGAGTAGAGGCATGAATAAAGGTACAATTTTTTGCAATGTATTACTGTAAGACCTGATCTAACTAATGTTCAATTAAATCTGTCTCAGATTGGACCTGTAATTGCTCATAACAGCTACTGGAGAAAAACTACTATACAAATAGCAGAAGTCCATTGCTATACAGCCAAGAAGCTCTGTCTGTCACTGCACAGTTTTTTAATATACCTTAAGTGAAATCAGATAGAAATTAGTGATGCTGTCAGTTAAAGCAAAGTAAAACTAAGGTGTAAAAGCCATCTTTAAGGGTAGAAATATGTATGTTTTTTCAATTATATATTGATGATACTTACTGTCTGTTGGGACTTAAATGCTCCTCTGACATTGCTTATGTGTATTTGGGGGTTTTGTCATTTTCTTACTCTTTTCTAAATATAAACTCCCTTTGTATATTCTTAATAATGTCCCGTATTTTCACAGCGTCTCTGCTACTAGAACATAAAAAAAAAAAATAACTAATAGCTATGTAAGTTTGTGCTAATGAACTTCAGCCATAAGCAGGTATCTATTCAAGACAAACTGGGACTCTATTCAAGAGAAACAAGGGACTCTACAGCACTTTTGTGTTGCAGAAGTATTTAATAACAAGTATGAAGATTTAACTACCAAACCTTTTCATATGTCCATTGTATCACCTGGGTAGAACCTCTTTAAGATAAGAACTTGAAAGATTAAAGGCTCCATTCTAGCTTGCTGTAAAAGAGCTACTAACAACTGTCACTTAAAGGATTTAATTTGTGTGACATCTTCTGTAAGGCTGAATATTTGTCCCTCATGAGAAACTGGAGAAATCCAGTGCTAAAGTATGTTGTCCCGAGGAACAACCAGACATGCACAAAGGATTAACAAGACAATATGACTATTTACAGGCTTTTTTTAGTAGTATGTTGACTTTAAACATTTTTATTCTTGAAAGTGGCCTGGTACTTCTATTCAAAGAAACAAATGAAGGTTGAAAAGGAATGCAAAGCAGAAGATGAGGAAAGCAGATGATCCTCTCTGTTTACATTCTGTGAGGAGAGGAAAGCTTGTATTGGTCTAGATCTTGGGTTTGGCATAAAGCTGCTTGTAAGGGACAGCATCTCCCAGCAATGAGAAATGCAGAAGAGTCCACGCTTCTTGAGGTATTCAAAATTTTCTGCTGTGCCAATACTGAGAAGTGTGGGAAGGCTACTGGGAATTCAGGTTCCTAATTTATTTCCTTGATAATGAATCAAGAAACGAAAAAGAGTAAGACAAGGGAAAAAAAGGAATGGGAAAGCTTCTTCCATGTTAATGCACAGGCCAATTAAACTAAATTAGTACCGGGAATCTAGAAAACACAGGACTAAGAAATTACTATAACAGTTATAAAAATTGCTCTGGGATTTCCACCATTGAGTGGATTTCTAAGTAAAAAGATATAACAACTAATTTTTCTAGCCATAAAGATCAATGAATATTTATCTCATCTTCTGTTAAAACTACTTCAATACTTGTATCCTAAGACAAACATCAAAATTCAAAATATTTTTATAAATGCTGCTCTTCATTTCATATTCCTTCCTGCTCTTTCAACTTGATTTCTACAATAAGCATTGATTAATTATTTCCTATTTTCATTGGTTTCCCTAGTGCAAGCTCTTTCAGCCTTGTTAAGTGGTTAGTCTTGGAAGGAACTGTCAATCCTGATTTAGCCTAATTTAATTTTTTTATTGAATATTCTGATTTTAACAATTTTGTCAGTTTTAACTGAAAAAAAATTTATTGCAGGAATGAATTATTTTATGAAACAAATTTTATTGTCTATTCCTGCTTATATTGCCGTCCCCTCTTTTTCTTAGCCTCCAAAAAGCAAATTTGAACTATGACACCCAGAGTTCCCTTCTAAACAAGACTTCTCTCTGATTCTATTATTCAATATATTGTTTAAGTTGATTCTTAGTTCAAATGGAAAGGCTAATTTGTTTAGTATTAAAATGAAAGTTAAGTTTGTATGATGAGCTCCATTTATGCATCAGCTTATTTCAGTTTTCTGTTCTCTTGCTTTACTTTAGTTTTTATATTAAAGCACAGACCTAAAAATATCTTCTAAAATAAAAGATTTTTTTCCAATTATTCAGAAAGTTCCAGAAGTCCCTATAGCTAGCTGAGACTTCTTTTACAGCCCTGCTGGCAGCTCACATCAAGAGCAGAGTCCCCAAAACAAACCGCTTAGTCTGGAGAAGTTGTTTGTGTGAAGGTGAAGACTGCGTCATGATGAATATTTATATGGGAATGAATTGAGGTTGCACAGATAAAGCACGCTTCCCTGACTTAAAAGAAATCGGTACACGATAGATACATACATTATTCACATGCAAAACAGGATCAGAGTCTTTTAATAGAAGTGTTCCTGAAGCCACATTCTTTCCCTCCACCTAGATCAGGTCTGTTAACATGTAGGACTGTTCCTCATCGTAGAAGAAAGCTGTGATGACTTTCTGCTCTGTGTTTCAGATTGTGCAAGTTGCAGTTTTTAAGGTGTTACAATTTGGTCAGATTCAATCAGATTTTATCAGAGCAAAAATCATATTCATAAAACAAAAAATATTACAAATCCCTGATTCAAACACAGCTCAACAGACTTTTTAGAGAGATCTTTACAAAGATATTTAGAAGAGATCACCAGAAGCCTTGTAAATTTATTATTCAATTCCTTCCTTTAAAGGGAGCAACAAACTAAAGGCTACAGAGAAATCAACAGTTATGCCTCTGACAATAGTGCAATATGTTATCTAATAAGCATAAAAAAACTCCAATTTGCTTTGCTTTGCTTCTACCCTGCCCTGTTTTATACAGTATCTCAGAAAATTACCTTATCCCACAATTTGCATTTTAAATCTCTTTCTAAATGTTCTCCTACTTCATTTGCTAAGAACCTAGTTTTCAAGCAAGCTGACCTACTTTATCTTATTTTGGTACTTGCAGTAAATTCCCTTAAGCTTGTCTACTCTGACATTGCTTAAAATGTCTTCTATATACTGGTAATCACTCTTAAAGCAAAATAATCTATCATAACTGATGCAAGAATGAGAAACTATTAGTCCTTCTGAAAGTCAACAAGAGGTTTTTACATTGCAATAGTATATTTCTCACTAAATTCCTTGTGAAAATGACTATGGTGTTTTGGAAGTTAAAACAAACAAAAACAGTCAGGTCAAAACAGACTTTAGCAGATGAAATTTTGCCCAAATCCCATTTTGTACAGTTTTAAGGAAAGAAAAATAGTCTAATGTAAAGTAGTCTAATAATAGGACATACAAGGCAACTTTAATACAGGTTGCACTAATGATCCCACTTTTAAAAAACCTAAATCCTTCATTCTTTTATCATTGGTAACAAATAAAAATCTCGCTTTAAGAGCTGCCAAATTGTTTACAGTATTTATATGAAAGAGGCTCTCCAAAAAGAAGTGGCAAATTGTTTTACTGTTATCACCGACAGATATGACAAGGCACAAAATAATACCATGGCGATGAGTGAGAGATGATTTGATAAAATTAGATCTGGATAACTGTTGTTCTACAACTATTACATCTGTAACTGAATTCCCACTGTAAGCCTTATTTTGGTCCCACTTTAAGAATCTTCAAGCAACTAGTAAAAGTGGCATATAAAATTGGTGGTGAAGGTTGGAGTTATTCTGTGAAAACAGAGGCATTATATTATATTTATTGTGTCTCTGTGTGTTACAGAAGGGGCTCACTGTACTCCACAATAATTTGCCTATATGTTTTTTTATTTATTTATCTATCAGTGAAACAAAGCAGAAGCTGTAAAGAATGAGCTTAAAATAATTTGTGGGATTCATGTAGCAGAGATTTCCACAGGTCTAGGAAGCACCAGGTGAGTGCATCAATTTACCAGTTAAAATTGATTCCCTAAACTAGTATATTTAAAATACTAATATCAAGGTAAATTGTGAAGCTAATTTTTCCTTCTGGAGATCATAGCTCTGTAGATTTTGTTGGGAAGGAGACACTATAGGATGGAGAAGTTATAAATCCTGGGGTATGCTGTAAATTGCTTGGAGAGGAAAGGCAGCTAGTGCATTCACACACAATACAGAAATACAAAGCTTTTCAAGCCCCAAGGAAGGAAACTACACTGCAGGTTTAGGGTATCTCTCAAAGACAAGACCAAGGAAAAAGATACAGTTTTATTCTAGTCTTCTGTCTTTGGACTTCCTGAGATATTCAGGAAGTCAGGAGGCTGATTTAATCTCCATGCATTTCACACAGACAAGATTTGTTAGTGTAGCTGAGCTTACTGGTAGGCTTTCTATCAGCAACATAGATTCCAGCCTTTAGGGAGCAAAGCATGTATCAAAGAACAGTATTTTCCTTTTCCCACGTACCAGCAGTGATACACTAGGGAGGTAAAGGCACACTATGTATACAGTTTAGTGCTTATTATAAACCTTAAGAACAAAAATAATAGTACTCATCCCACAAGAAGCAAATAGGTTTTGACAAATGCCTTTCAAAGAAGGTAAGAGATGTTCATCATCTGATGGAAGCTGAGTACATCCTAGACCGTTTATCCACGACGAAAATTAACCTCAGAAGAAGTTTTGCAAATACCTAGTGTTTGACACAGAACATTTCTCTGGTGGGGATTTTTGTTGTTGGGGTTTTTTTTTCTTCTATTGTGTTGCTTTCCTCCTTAATACGCCCCAAAACCTTGCAACATTTTCACTAACCCTCACTGAGGTCCTGAAAAATCTTGAGGAAAAAATATCAAAATCATTTAGAACTAATATAGAATCATAGACTCATAGAGTTATTTAGGTTGGAAAAGACTTTTGAGATCATCAAGTCCGACTGTTAACCCAGGACTGCCAAGTCCACCACTAAACTATGTCGCTAAGCACCACATCTACATGTTTTTTAAACAGCTCCAGGGACGGTGAAATATTCCAGTGTAGGCTCTGAATTCATAGTTTCTGAATTCATAGTATTATTCTGACCAAGATAGAGAAAAACAATAAAGCAAACCTGTAGTCAGAATATGGATAAACTTATTCACCTTATTACAGGGATTAATCAGAACAACAAGAAGACAAACAGATGTCCAGCCCCAGGAAATCTCCTCCTTGCCTTTAAGATTCTTGCTTAATCAAACTTCTTATATATCCATTTAACTAGGGTCTCTTTCATCCACACAGTTACATTTCCAAGGCAACTGCAGTTACTACATTTGTTTGAGTTTGATCACAAACACTCATCTCTTGGTTAAAATTTGGAACACTATGAATCTCAAAAAGCCACATAGTATAGGAGTCTATTGTTAAATCAAAATTATTATAAGACCAGAAAAAGATTACAAAGTATTTGCATATGAGTCTTCAAGAAATGCATAAAATTCACTCCTTTTTAAGAAACAGTAAAAACGCTTCTTCATAGGAAAAATATTTATAGATTTACTTATTAAATTGTATTACTCCTTGAAGTAAGTAGAGCCATCTTGTGGGCATACCTAGCTGCTGCATATGATTGGAAACCACATCGAATTCCTTATTTCTTAGGTGGAACTATACATCAAAAGCAAGAATCAAAAACCAGCTTAAATTCAAAAAAGATGTGGACAGACTGAAAAAGGTCCAAAAGAGGGCGACAAAGATGACCAAAGGGCTGAAGAACCTGGCCCATGAGGAGTTTGAAGGAGGTCTCTTCTCCATGGGGAAGGCTCAGGAGGCACCTTCTCTTCTCCCTGGAGAAGAGAAGGCTTGAGAGGGACCTCATGACAGTATTCTTGTACTTAAAGGGCAGATACAAAGAGGAAGAGAACCACAAGGAACTACATGGAGAAGACAAGGGGCTGCGAGTGCAAATTGTACCAGAACAGATTTCATCTTGATATAAGAAACATTTTTTACAGTGAGAGCAATCATTCACTAGAACAATCTCCCCAAGAACATGGTAGAGTCCCCATTGCTGGAGGTTTTCAAGATGCAAATGGACAAGGTGCTAGATAATATCATCTAGGCTACCTTTCTCATGAAAGGTTGGACCAAATGATCTTTCAAGGGATATCTTTCAGGGTCTTTTATCATCAGTTGTTCTATGAACATGGGCTGTTCTATGATTCTATGATTCTAATTTCAGCTAACATAATGAGAATCATAGGTTTCATCATTTGTATCATGGGAAAAATAAGCCAGTCATTAAGCTCTGATTTGGATGACTAACCTTAGAAAATGTTGAACACTGTTCCATGAAAGATCCGTCAAAGAGTATTTGTATCAGAAAACTGCATCATACTGACTTTCTCACTTTAGATTCTTGAAAATCCCAGTCCACAGCAATCCAGAAGTAGTGATGATCACAATTTCTCTGGGGAAAGAAAGAAGACAGGCTGCTTATTGTTCTTTATTAGAAGTTATAAAACCAAAAGTTAAAATACTTCTCCCTCAAGTCCCAATTTGCTCTTGTAGGTCACTGAAGGATCTTTCAATGGACATACTTGGTTTGGCGTTTTATAAGGTAGAGTATCTACATCGGTGTTTGGCTGAGTGGTCTGATTTTCAGGGATGATACCTATCCATAGTTGTTATTACATTGGCTGCTATTTCAAAGTAATTCATAAAGCATGTCATTTTACAGTGCATATTCTGCCAGGCCTCCTCTGTAACCCTGAATATATCACTCACCTTCCTTGTTACTCACTAAGCATATGCTTTACATGCCCAGGAACACTTTATTAGGAGATATTTTATGTAATCTGAACTAATTTGGCCATCTTATGGCATTTCTCTTACTATTTGGATAGCAGCTCATGATTCTGCAAATGTTGTTGTGTGTACCGAGCTCTAAGAAACACCTTCACAAAACTAAGTATGCGCATCGACATTTGGGCCCCAAATAGTAACTTCCTAACTTTCACCACTACTTTGGTATTTTTTTCATGTTTTTTACTGTAATTGTTGGATGAGTAGCCAATTCTCTTACGTGATCCAATTACACTGAAAAGTGTACAGCCACTAATCCCGTGATCTCGGCTATTCAGTCCAGATTGAACATTTAGATTCTGCTTATTCAAATTCCTGCTCTGTTTTCAGCTGAAAGTTGAAATTGTTCACTCACAACCTAAGAGATGGTATATCCTCATCACCCATAAAAGATTTCAGTCAAGACACAGCAGTGCTGCAAAAGTGGTGAAACATCCTCTGCTGTGATGCAACTGCTTATACATTTTGCAAGAACGTTGCAACCAGGACACTATATAATCATGTATTAAACCATACAGTGAAGCAACAGCTATTGGATGCTCTTCTCGGAGCCAAGGCATCTGTCCAAATAGTTGGTAAGCGTTTTGAAGAGTATAAGTGAACAACATCTACAGTGTGCTGGATCCTGCTAGTATTTTCACTGGCAAAATTTCCTTTGTGCGGTGCAATCACAGACAGTTGATGCTTTCAGTTAAAAGGCATCTATTTATTTCATGCTAATGCAGGGTGTTAGGTTTCTTTCCCAGTGAATGTTAGTGCACAACTCACTGCCTGGTAAATACATATTTTAAAGGACATTCGCTAAAGCATTTGACATGAATAGATCTGTCACAAAACCAATTCTGGTTCCCACATCCAGAAACTAAGAATTGTGGCAAATTTGCTTTAATTCATTCACCATAAAGAAACATAGGACTTGCACCTCCCTTCATTTCTTCATACAGCAGTGTATAAATAGCAGCATCTATTAATATAGTACTGGTCACTGGAAAAAACTGGGAGACAAAACCAACGACCTAATACAACAGGGTCATTGCAGAATCGGAAGAGATTCACGCTGCGTGAATAAAGAGGTTGATGAATGCAGTGGATGTTACTGAAGTAAGACTCTAAACTATGCTAAGGTATACGTCAATCATAACTGTGAACATATGGCACAACCTTTGCTTTAAGATTGAAGGACACACCGTTTCATCCAGCAGCCACATGCCCCCCGCAAAAAGACTGGTGAGATGATGAAGAACATGGAGACGGATGAAGCAGGAGAGCCCATTCGAGACACATTCAGAGTAGCCTGAATTTGTCCAGGACCTCTCGTGAGGAGGGCGGGCTGCCGCTGCCTCTGAACAGGCTGACTCCAAGCACCAGCCTTCCCTCCATGGCCCACAGCCGCGCGCTGCCGGAGTACTAGTGTTGCCAACGCTGAGAGCCAGCAAACCCCAGCATCGCCTGTTATTTTCTCCTGCCGTTGCACCCAAAGCATTCCTCCCACAGCACCGTTAGTCAGCATGTGGGCGAGGAGCCGCCTGTGTGTACAGGGGCTGAAATCCCTGTTGTAGCTGTGAGGACGGCAGGCTGGCGGGGGCTGCCTCGGCCTCTCCCCGGGCTGCCGCCACCCTCAGGGGTCCCCTCTGCGAAAGGCCGAGGCCTCGGCTTCTCCCCGAGGGTGCCGGGGGAAAGGCTGCCCGTCGGGGGCTTAGGCCTGGGCTGCCCCTCCGCCGGCGGCCACCGCCGTGCCGCCGGGGGTTGGTGCGCAGCTCCCGCGCCTCACGCGGGCGGCCCGGCGGCCCTTGCAGGGAGGAAGCGAGGCGGGCGGATGGTGCGGGCAGCGGGGGGGCGAGGGTCTCCCCGCCCGCGCGCGGCGCGGGAACCTGCCTGCTCCGCCACAGCCCGGGACACGCTCGCCCCTCCGACGCGGGCAGGCGGCCACCGGGCGGGGTGGCGTGAGGGGACGGCGGAGCCGGTTGTGGGGAGGGAGCTGCGAACGTGCGTGCGCCTGTGTGGCGGGGCGGGCGGCGTGCCCCCGCCCTTCCCCCGCCGGCGCCCGGCGCTGCGCGGTGGGCTGGCGCTGGGGTATTTACGGTAAAGTGGACCCGGCGGTGGCAGCTCGGTGTCAGGTGATCGGCGCTGAGGAGCCGTTGCCGCCGCCCGGGGAGGAAAATGCAAGATGGCCCAGCGGGGCCGTGAGGGGCTCCGCGGCGCCCCTTCCCCGCCCGCCGCCGCCTTCCCGGCGCGTAGGGCCGGCGGGAAGCGCTGAGGCCAACCCCGCCGCGCCAGAGCCCGTCCCCGGCGGGGGCACCGAGCCATGGGGCTCTGCTACAGCCTGCGCCCGCGGCTCTTCGGCGACGCCGGCGGTGGCGGCGGCTCCATCTCCAGCGCCGGCGCCGCCTCGGAGCCCGAAGCGCCGGCGGAGCCTCACGCCGCCCCGCAGCCGCTCGGCGCCCCGCTCCGGCCCGGCGGTAAGCCCGGCGGGGAGGCGGACGGGCCGCCGCTGCTCCTGCAGAACGGCGGCGGTAACGGGGCGGCCCCCGAGCGGCCGCCGCTGCCCAAGGCCGGCGGCCCGGGCGGCGGGGGGAAGGCGGCGCGACAGCAGGCGCTGCACCAGCCGCCGGCGCTGCAGAGAACCTGGGAGAAGCTGCGCCTGGAGGAGCGGGAGGCGGAGAAGGAGGCGAGGAAAGTCAGCAAGAGCATCGACCGGGCGCTCAAGGAGCAGAAGCGGGAGTACAAGCAGACGCACCGCCTGCTGCTGCTGGGTACGTGTGTGTGCACGGAGCCGTGTGTGTGCGCGGGGCGTGTGCCGGGGCGGGCAGGTGCCGCGGGGCTCCCGTGCAGCGCCCCCTCCCCGGCTTCCCCCGTTTTCGGCGCCCTCCATCCCTCCTTTGTCTCTCCGCTGCGCCCCCCGGGCTGCCCTCCCGCCCCCCGGCCGCCTCCGTCCCCGGGCTCTTCCCAGACAGGTTTACACCTTCTTTCCCTTCCTCCTCCCTCTCTTCTCTCCTTCCCCCTTCTGGCCCTAGCAGTGGGTTTGCAATGGAGAACGCCATCGGCGCTTGTCCTGCGAGGGCGAGCGGCTCCACCCAGGCCGCCGGGCGGGAGCGGTGCGGTGGGGGAGCAGCGGGGTCTTCCGGGGGCGAGGCGCTGGGCCCCGAGCGGGGGCCGCCTCGGCCGGGGGGTGTTAGCGCCCGAGCGACTCGGAAATGTTAAAAAAAAAACAAAAACAACAACAACAACCGAAAAAAAAAAAACGCAAACAAAACCATAGTAGAAAGGAGGGAAAATGGCCATGCATGAGATGTGTTAGCCGGTGGATGATCCACCGCTGCCGTGCGTAACCAGGGGTGGTTTAATGAGCGGTGGTAGTATGGGCTTGTGGCTCCCGAGTGAGGAGTGCTGATGAGCAATAGGCTCCTTATTTAAGACAGCAGTGAGCGGTGTAAGGGGAAATAAAGCGGGTGTGGGTACGTCTGTTCCTTGCAGACATCGCCTCTACTAGATGTGTTTTTCAGCTGCTGGCCCTCGAATTTTTTAGGGATGGCTTGTCAGCTTTTGTCCCCTCTTCTCTGAGGTGCTACGTGTGGTCTGCTGTTGCCACTGCTCTTTCTAAGCATTAGTTAATAGTCCTCTCGGAGGATTTGTACCAGCTGATACATTTACAGTATGAAAACCACAGGGGTATCTAATACAAGCATCTCATTTCCTGCAGGAAACAGAACAGTCATACTGCAGGGCTTTGCTTTTTTTTTTTTTTTTTTTTTTTTTTTTTTTAATGGTCTGAGCAGAGGGCTTATTTGGCCTCTTAGCGAAATGGTCATAATCTCTGTGTTCTGTTAGTGTGAAAATACTGATTTGCTTTTGCATTAGATTGCTTTGAGTTTTTTCAGAAAGTTGCATGGTGTGGAGTTTTGGTGGGTATCTACATGCCTTCCAGGTTTCAGGCAGTCTTACGTCTGTCTTTATAAAGCTGTATTTCCATGCTATTGGATTCCTTCATTCTTGTTGGTAGGTGAGGGGAGGAGAAAATACGAAATATGGCAGTGCACAAAAGGTCTAAGCAATGTTTGCCAGAACTGTAGTGCTCCAACTCTAAAAAACAAATTATGGGCTTTATTATTTCCCATGAAATACTGGCCTGTAGGATACCAGTAGGGCCAGTAAGAGGAAGAGGAAGGTGTAATTCCTAGTCCATGGAATTAGTAATATTCTTTGTAAAACATTGCTTCTGATACTTCAACTGTTACAGTATTTAACTGTAATATTCCATTAAAAAAGCATATTTTAAAAAGGTTTTTCTTCCTGTAACCTCCGAAAGTGTGTTGTGACCAGTATGGCTACAAGAAAGCAAAGATACTGGTTGGTAGTCTTCCTCTAGAGAGCGATGTAATTGCTTGAACAAAAGGATCCTAACAAATAGATACTGTGTGTAGTCTATAACATGGGTGGTTGTCATAGCAAACCAGAGCAGTAAACATCTGTTCAGAAAAAATACAATTTGAAAAATAAACCATCTCTGACCCTTGGCATCTGAAAGAAACTCAAAACTCCTAAGACCCTCTGCATTGAATTTTGTATTAAATCTGTGTCCTGATCACAGAATACTCTCTTGATCTCCATATCGCAGGGAGGAAACGCTGGATTATTGTTTCAGCCCTGGCAGATCAGGGCCTGACA
Source organism: Falco naumanni (assembly GCF_017639655.2). NCBI lineage: Eukaryota > Metazoa > Chordata > Aves > Falconiformes > Falconidae > Falco > Falco naumanni. The sequence continues at coordinate 59,681,139 of NC_054056.1, read as the reverse complement.
TTAATGTTTGATTTGCATGTAGGAAGAGCTGCAGGTGCTTTGTGATGCTGTTTGCAAAGAAGTGGAAATGCTGCTCTAAATAAAAGAATAATATTTAGAATGGGGAAGGGTTTGTCAGATGAGTAAAGCAAAACTGCATTGTACAATGTAGTCTTTTTCAGTCTTGCACAGAGGAAAAGATTTAGGATGTATACAAAGGTCCTTTAGAATAAAGAATATTATCAGCTTGATATTTTATAGGATTTCTGATGGTAAATAGCTGTATCACTGTTCCTAAGGTCTTCCTTAGAGAGTGCAACTGAAAAGCATACCTTTGCTAGAGAGAGGAGGGATATTTTTGTAGATCAACATGGAGGAAATGCATAGCAGAGGGGAAATGGTGAATACAGTGACAGCAGAACACAGTCAACATAATAAACAAAGTTGAGCAACAGCATTGATGTAGGCTTTGTTTGTTCTTTTAAATACAAGTCTGTAAATAATAGCTTAATTTTGGTTTGTCCTTGTATGTCTGGTACATGAACTGGGGCAAGTTTAGAGGGTATTGTAGAAATTTTTAGAGGAAAACACAGTGTATGTTTTAAAGAGCTACTATTAGATATCAAAGGGTATACAAACAAATACACAAGTATAAGAACACTAATATAATCTCTAGAGTCTCTAAATAAGTAGTGTGTTAGAGGAGAAGCTTCTATAAATGTTGAAAAATGACCTTTCCTTAAAAGCACACCAATTCTCCTTTTGTTATGTCAAATGAAAACAATTAGCTTTGTGATGAGCTGTGCATGTAAGTTACCAAAATATTATAAAGTCTCTAAGGCTTTTTTTAGTGTATGTTGGTAAATACTCTCTAAGAACATGTTCTTGCCTGTCACAGCTTTCCCCCAACTAATGTCTCCCAGTGCACATGATGTTTTGACACTCCCCCTAGCCTACATTTGGAAACACTTAATGTGTTTTGTCATAACCAGTAATTGTGAGAAAGGGGGTGTGCAGTAAGTCCTTGGGATCAGTTCTCTGTGTGTGCCTCCCACATAAATACGTGTATCTGTATCAGGTGGCTGTAACTGTCATGCAGGGGCTTTAATGGTACGCTGGAATAACAGCACACAGAGTTGGGGTTTGTTTTTCCTCTTATGAACCTACATAAAATGGAAACTTGCTTTCCACTGCAATTGGCTGTTTCTTGCTTAGTGTCCACCTCAAAAAGAGCAGAAAGGACTGGAAACCTTGGATTGATTACTGTGCTCTGTTATTATTTGCATTTTTTAAAAAAATCTTTTACTTTTATAAGTGACAATGTTAATCTGTGCAGAGTTCTTAGGATGCTTTTGCTGAGCCTGAAATGAGAAAAAAATTTAAATGCTGTTTTTAAGCATACATATTTATTGCACAGATTTACAGGGCTTGGTCAGTCTCGTAGCTTTGGTTTCTGTATTGTTTCCTGTTTGGTCTTTTTGTTTTTGTTTTTCTTTTTCCAGGGAACTGCAAACACAGTCTTCTACAAGACTGTTTTAGCTGCTTATTTCCTAGAAACTGTACAAACATTGCAAATCACTTTACAGAAGCAATTTAAATGCTCATTTCCAGTCTCGTATATTAAGCTCGTATTTTGGGAGTCAGTGGGGGGAAGTGGGATTGGCTTAAAAAAAGTGCTAACCATTGTGGTGTAATTAAGGCTCATGTAATGTTGAAGTCATAGATAGATATAATCTTTTTTCCTAGACAGCTGTTGTCTTCTACTCTCCCCTGGCTCCTGTTTTTTTCCATTTCCCCAGACTCCTGGTTGCTATCCTAACTTCAGATAACTCTCAAGTATAACTCATTCTTATGTACTTCCTTGCTAAGCTGAAACTGAAAGTACTGGGTGTGAAAGCTTTCCTGTTCAACAGAAACTGAAAGTAATGATATAGGGATTGAAGGAGAGAAAATAGGGAGATAGTGATTTTCTTCACTTAAAAGGTACTGTAGCTGCTTGCATGATATTTAAGTATTGACTTGATAGTGAAATTTAGACATGTTTGGTTATGTTTATGTACAAAAGCATATAAAACATAAGAAGAAACATAGCTTCCCTGAATTCATGGAAATCGGATACAAAGATGCCTTGTCAAGCTTGGGGAGTTCCTAAGCAGTAGACCCCTGAAAGCTCAGAGGAGTATAACAGAAGTAATGCTTTACTGTGGTTTTATTTTCTTAACTACATGCCTGTTGACCATTGTCAGGATTAAACTGTTGCAAAAAAGACTTCTGCTCTGACAGTGGCATTTAGACTAAAATTGCAGTCTGTCTGTGCTGTATCAGTAAAGCCATAAGTTTTTCATCCTCAAACCAATTTCTAGTAATAAAACTAAACTGAATATATTTTATTTAAAAAATAACTTCAATTTTAATTTTTATATAGTGCCAACTCATGCTTATTGATAAATACCCAAATTTAGTTTAGCTTGATGTGCTGATACTTCCCATATGCCTGCATAAGGCTGTGTGCTTGGGGTGTATTTCTGTTAGCATCAGAGGTGATGCCCTCCCTGGTCTGTAACCTTCGCTTGTATTCCAGGGTGTCGCATCCGGTATATGCCTATCCCGTCGTTACAGAAAAACTTGTTGGTTTGTGCTGATGGATTTAGGATACCCACAGCCAGGTAGTTCTAGCGTGTAGGTAATGGATATATAATTGGTAGAATCCGATATTTTCAGGAGTTTGAAATAATGGGCTGCAAATACTGACCAATGTAATAAAGTAAATGGGTTTTATAATCCCTAATCCTTTGCATCATTTGTGTATCTTTCCAAACAGAGTTCTGCTTTTGTTGTAGCTTATGGCATTGTATGAAGTGGTATATGTACTCCTTACAAATAAGGAAACCAGTAGACAGAAATCATCAGGATCTATTAGAATTAGTTCTTAACTTTGGGGTTTTTTTTAAGTGTACTGAAAGCAATCCCTGATTTAAAACACTTAGCTCTTCTTCATTCTGTAGATTGCCGACATTGCATTTAGCCCACATTTAGCTGTTTTAACTACTTTCCTTTCTTTGATTAATTTTGCTTATTTTTTTAATAAATATTTTCAAAAAAAATACACTTCTTATTAGTGTAGCAGTGCTGGGAGACTCCAACTGCTGTGCAAGGATGGGTTCTGCAGCTGTTACTAAGGCAATATGAACTTTCAGTTATTAGGCAAGTTTTATATATTGGTGTGTATTCCACAAATGCTTATTGTAACATAGTGTCTTAATTAAGCAAGCTATGCTAGTATCTTTGTCATTTTAAGCTTCCATTACCATTACAACTTCTCAACTGCAGAAATTTTAAAGAGCACGTAAAACTTCCAGATTTGCACATTTGTTTTCCCTTTCTCCATGCCTTTTCTTTTCCCAGTTTAGAAGTACATTTTGAAACTTTGTTTCCATGTTCATCCCTTTCCACTGGCCAGCCCCACACCCAGTGTTTCTTACGTTGCCAGCCCTTTGGCATTCCTTAACAGAATCTTAGGATGTTTTTTTCAACCTCCAAGATAATTGTATAAATCATAGTTACATTGTGGTGGGGTTTTTTGTTTGTCTGGTTGTTGCCTCTTTGGTTGTTTTTTTTTCATTTTAGCATCTTTGACACAGTGAAGCTATACAAATTTGGGGAAATACATACTGGGGGTGGGGGTGTTTTTGTTGTTGGTTGGGTTTTTTTTCCCCTGAAGTCATGGCTTCCTTCAACTTACTTTTCAAGTTGGATACCAATTGAGCTTAGAAAGTTGAATTAATTTTTTTAAAAAAATCTTTCTTCTTTTCTTTTTAATCCAACAGTGTGGCTGAGCTGGGGGTGGGGGAACCTGGCCCTCACTCTGCTTACTTTAACTTATTTGATAGACTGTTCTAGAAACTTTGTGCTCTTGCTGAAAGGTGAAAAAATGGTTCTTCTCCACGAACCTCTGAATAATAGTAGAGAAACAAAATGATGCAAGTAAGATAACAGAGCTGTCGCTTACCCTCTGCTAGAACGGATAGAAACTTCTGAGTTACTATTTTGCATTGGGGAAGTCTTGACCACTATACCTGTCAGTAATTTCTTAAGTTCTGTGTGGTTTGGATCTTTTGTAATGTCTAGTGCTCTTCTTTGAGTAGACACTTAATGAATTGAACAGGTTAGTAAAACAGAGCAGATGTTGTTCAGCCCATTGACTGTCACCATGGTCCCGGAGAGATTTAAAGCTGTCTTTCACTGAAGATGCAGATCTATTTTTAGAGATGGAAAATACCAGTAGTTATTACTTACTGTGTTCTTAATAAAACCAGCCTTCTGTAGATAGTTAAAATCATCCAGTTGTGGTTAAGATTTACAGCCTTGCATAGTTGTTCCACCCTGTGAGGTGTTGGTTGTGCTACAGTCATCAACGCATCTTTCACTTTATGGGCATAAGCTTTGTCTTACAACTGGTTTAGTTTTTTTAACACTTTGCATGTTTTCTTCTGATTTGATGATATCATAAATCAATAAGGCTGGGTGGTTGGTTTGTTTGCTTTTAAAATACGCAGGAGTGCAGGGTCTGGAAGAAAGGCAGCCTCATACCTGGCCTGTGCACGTTGTATTTATGCCTTTTCCAAAAGTGGATGAGCATGTTTTAGGTAAATACTGACCAGCAGTATTTCGTATTATCTCTGTAGCACTGCATAGCTGTATGTGAAACTCCTGTCTCTCGTGATTTGTCTGCACATGAATATTAATTAAAAGTTTAAGGACTCAAAGCCTCACTAGATAAGCTGTATGAAGAAGGAAGGACATGCTGTTTGGGACTAGAATAGATTTTTTTTTTTTTTTCTTTTTCTGTGTTGACATGCAAAAGACTGAAAAAACCTGCCAATTAATGTCTGTAACATAAGGCATAACATCAGTCACTTGTAGTGGAAGATCTTAACTGATGTCTTTTTGAAGTCAAACTTGAATTGCTTTCTCATTTTACATTTGTTTATTCTTAAACTTAAGTTTGAAGAATTATAAATTCTTTATATAAACTTTTATTTAAAGTAATGTTAGGTTTCAAGAATAATAAATCAAGTCTTTCCTAAAATACCATTACTTAGCAAGTCAAATCCAGGTTGTATTTTAATTTCTATGCTGTTATTCTTAACTTTATTTTAGCCAAGAATTTACACCATGTGGGAACAACATGCATTTTGGAGATTATAAAGCTGTTTAAAAATAGGAAGGGTGGGATGTTTTTTTCCTCCCCAAGTATTTAAAATAAGAAAAAAAAACTTAAAGGCCTTTTGTTTTATCAATGATAGGCAATACAATTTTGGCTGTTTTTTTAGGATGACTTCATTCTTAGAAAGGGCAAAAAGGAAGCTTTTCTCAGCAATCAGTTCAAGCAAATCATCTAGTTGGTCTTCAGAAGCTGCAGAAAAGGAGAAAGTTCTTTCTGTGCTTTGGGTTAGTATATGCAATGGAGGTAAGGAACAGGCTGAAAAACATCTGTAATAAAAATCTGACAATAAATTGAGCCCTTGCTTTCTGTGGGTGTCATTTCCCCACCCTCAAGGCCTTTTTTTTTTTTTAATTATTTGAAAACAATTACTTTTTGATACATGTAATATGCTCTGTATTGTCATGTGTGGATTAAAAAGGATTCTGCATCATGAAGAATGAAGGCTATGTTAGTGTGTCAAAAGTGTTGATGATCATGGATCTTTATTCTTCTGTGCAAGTGTAATTTATATTAAGCAACTCTAACCTTTTATTAAAAACTGTCATGAATGTTGCTGGAGATGTTACCAACTCTTATGCTACAGTTCTGTTAATTATGGAGAGCTGGTCATTCTGGATCTTGAAAAAAATGCAGAATGCACTGCATGGTGTTAGGCGGTGCCTTCATAATTGTCTTTTTTTTTTCTTGAACTTACATATGGAAGACTAAGCCACAACACAAACAAGTTGTGGTTTTTTTTCTTGAAATAGAGCGCTCATGCATATTTCACATTTGAATTCATTTCATGTTGATGAAAGAATACTTTTCTATTCTAAATGATGCTTTTTCAGATAGGTGCATGCGTCTGTGTGCACACATGACCACTGATGTTCTTGTAAAGAGCAATAGGTTGCCATGGAAAGTCTAGGCGAGTTAAACCAGCCTTCAAGAGTTTGTGGTTGGATTATATCCTGGCACATCTCATGGGCTTAAAGATTCATAAGAACAGGGCGAGTCTAATGAATTCTGTAACAAGATTGGGGTTTTGTCATCCTTTGACTCACTGGATGTTTGAATTACAACACAGACTTCTGGTGTTATCTTCTGCCTGTTCTGAGCTTGCTGTATTTGTCCAATTCATTCTCTAGGAGAGAGAGATGAACAAGATATTAAGCACTTCTAACATATACCAGCCTTTGCAAAGACAAACTTCTTTTTTTGTCGTCTTATACGAACTATGAACCTAAGATGCAGAAGAACATAATAATTTATATAAAGGACAAAAATAACCTGTTCATAATCTATGAAGGTATGGTTAAAGAGTTTGGTGGGGTTTTTTTAACAAAAAAAAAAGTCTTCTGCTTTCTAAATGGGAAGATGCTCTGAAAAGTATTTACGTCTCTCATTGTGTCTGCTTTCCCCCATCATTTAATTGCCTAATATTAAAACTGAACTAAGAAAATCCTTGATGTGTACAAGATAAGTTTTTCTCCTTCAGCTGTGCTTAAGAACCTTGTACACTACTGTTACACGTGATGCTGTGCAACCTAGTCACTGTTGTATAAACAAGCAGGAAAGTTCTGTTAAGGATCAACTGTAACTTAAGATGACTTTTAGATCCTTTTATTCATTGGGTCTACTGGCCTGTGAGTATGACTTAATGCAGAACAGTAGCTATTGAAACTGTTTTGCTTTTATCCTTTGAAAATATTTCCATGAAGGAAAACAGATGGGAACTACAAGACAGTAATTCTGGTTCAGATTGTATAGTTGATCTTTCTTTGACTTAACATTTGAAAGAAACATAGAAATCTCAAAACCTTTTAGGGTGGAGGGGGAGCACAAAAAACCAACCAACCATCCTTCTTTCATGTAAATTCTGATGGCTTTTGTTTGTTTAACAGAACTGAACTTCAAGTTCATACTGATGTGGATTGTCCCTATAGATGAAATAGCACTGGGAGGGGAAACACAAGCTTTTGGCACTTGAACGACTGCATAACAAACTGCATTTAAACAATTGCCACCCAGTGTTCCTTTTAGTAAATACATTTTTCTTCTCACTTTTAAGAATATTTTGAACAGTCTTACACTTTCTGTGATTTCTTCAGTGCTCTGAAGCATTTACTGTCTCTTAATGAAAGACTGATACAGAAACGTAGAGTTGCACTTGATTTAGTGCTTCCTTGATGCCTTCTTTTCAGATAAGTGGCTGTAGCAATCCCTCTGATGCCTCTGTGAGTTTCCAGGTACACCCAGGGTGTATAAGGCTGTTGTTCCAAATGTCATCGCTGCTCTGTCGGGTTTTGTTATTTTACTCAGTGACATCTGGATTCATGAGCTTGTTTGTTCTGTAGTGTCTTTCCAACCTGAATAATAGTGAAGCAGTACAGCTGGTGTTGTTGGTTTTGTTTTGGCTTTTTTTTTTAATGGGGAGATTACAGTAATAATTACAGAGGCAATGTACTCACTCCTAGGGTCTTCTACCTCTTAACTCTATATATAGAGGTGAGAATGCTGAATCAGTCCGTGGGGAAGAACAAAAATGCCTGCAATGGTGTTTGGCTTGTTATATGCAGAACTCTCTTCTGTCAGTGGATTCTGGCTCCAGATGTATGTCAACTATTTCTCTGACCTACCAGAGGTAGAAGGAAAACTGTTTCATGGAAAGGCTGAAAAGGAGATAATAGTTCATTGATACTTGAAGCTTCTTGCAATTTAATGTAGAGAGGATCACCTCAAGAGTAATCCACTCCAAAGACCGTTTCAGCAATAGTCCTTGTTTGGTTAAAAGGTATTCACAGATACGTGATCTATCTGCCAGACCGAATAATACTTTCTAACACGTCAGGAAAAGTTCAAGCAGTGTAGTAAAAGGTCAAACAGCCTTTCAGATAACCGTGTTACGGAAGGGTTTGGGGGGTGGGCAGGGGTGAGATGGGACTGTCTTTCATGCTGCTTCATGCTATGCCCAGTGCCGCTGCTAGTGTTCCTGGTCCAGCAGATGCTCTGAGAACAAGCAGATATTTCACACACTGTCTGCCTTCCTATACAACACTTAAGAACAGGCATGTGTTAATACCTGGTTCTGCTCTTAGGGGAGACAAATCACCTAAATACCAACCAGTTTTCATGAGGTTTTGTGCATTGACTGTGTGAGAAATGGCACAGCCTGCCAAGCTTCTCCAGCACCTGGTGTTCTAGTACATGTAGATTAGGTGCAGGGCAAAACAAACATATAACCTTCTCAAGCTTAAACAGCGTAACATCAGTACATCCTACCATGTTGACTGCCACTGAAATGTCACCTTTTCTTAATGACAGGGTTTCTCTAAGATTAGGATGGCTAAAAGAGTAAGAGTTTGAGAGCAAAAGTTTTCTTCTGGTTTATGGCTGGGGTTTTTCCTCCCCTCCTTTGATGTCCTTTTAAAGGGACTGCAAAACCTCCCTGTAATACCTCACTTCTGTGTTTCTTTACAGGTCAGATAAACTTAAGTGAAAGTAAGAATTCCTGCTGCTGTTTCCTCCCCTCCTTGTGTTCTGTATCCTGATACCCCTGGTAAAGGAGTAATTAGAAACTTATTTGAACCAGCTGTTTACTTGACATGCAAAAAAAATGCTGGAATCCTATGTAAAAAAAAAAAACAAACAATAATACACCCACCCCCCAGACAAATAAAGAATATACAGCATCTTTTGAGTTCAGTCCTTTATCCCCTAATGAAGTTCTCTCTAAAGTTAAACTGATAAAGACTTTAGTATTGGTAGCTGCTTCATCAGCATGAGGTAAGCAACCAGACAGTGGACCAGACTTAAGGAATTTATGAATATGTAGACTGAAAGTGCAAAGTGACCACTAAGTTTTTTTCCATTAGACTATCTATGTAGTCTCTGTGCTCTAAACTAATAATTTCTTGAATTTCAACATGACTGTTGGTAAGGTAATCTCCGTATCAAATGTTCAAGCAGCGCTATTGTTTAGGACCTTATTTCAGTTCTGAATAGGACATGCACTCTGTCCCACCCACCAGCTTCAGCTCCTGCTTGCATGGAATTCGTATTACCCTTGCTTTCTCCAGCTTGCTGGTAGCTGTAACTCATGTAATTATTCCATTACTTGAAAGATGACAGGGTGGAAAATATTCCTTAAAACCCGACTGTGCTCTTCACCTATTGCTCTTATCTGAGCTGTCTTTCCAACATCTCAAAGTGGGCAGTGCCAGCTTCTAATGGTGGTTTTGTGTATATTTCCTGGATGAAGCATTGGGATTCATTGTTTTGTCGCTTTTTGTGGTGGGTTTTTTTTCTACTTCGTTCATCAGATAATTCAGAAGTAGTATACATCCAAGTCTTTCTGAAACTGGCCTATAAAAATCTTTGTGCTCTGCTTCTAGAAACGTGACCTTGCAGTGGCTCATTGAAGAGTATTATTTGACTGGACCATGCTCATTAGGGAGTTGTTCTCCAGCATTATTGCTCATCCACACTTCAGTCTTTTGATAAGCTAGCATTATTCACAGTGGTGTCTTTTAATCAGTGACTAAAAGTTTACTGATCCTGTGAGGATGTTATTACCTTATTAGCAATACTGCAACTAGTTGATGATTCACAGTTCTTGAAATCCATCTATTAGTTGATTCCTCATGCACTTAATGTATTGTATTAATCATTTGTAGAATAACATCAGGCATGCATGTGCTGGTTATTTATAATATCAAATGTCTTATATTGACATAAGCCTTTAACTTAATCAACTGTGTTTGTTACCAATATCCTCAAATATTTTTTTAATTAAGCAAATAACTTATACTGATTTATTGACCTCAGATGGTAGATACCAGTCCTGCACTTGATGAAATGTGATTTTTTTCTTTTTTTCCTCAAACTGTGTGTGATCTAAATAACAGGATCTCATACGTGAAAAACTTTCTATTCTAAGACCCTGAGGTTATTTTGTAGTGTAACAGTAGATGTTTATCTCTGGTGATTTGTAGAGCATACTTGTGATCTTTCCTGTAAGGATTCCTGTAAATATTAAGAACTGTTTATATCACCTTGTAAAGAAAGAGGGCAGGAACATATGTTTAAAGAATTACTTGTGTTGACATACAGAGCATTATTTGCTGTTACTTTTTCAAGGTAAAGAACATAACCTGACATTTCTGGGTGAATGTTGCCATTAAACAATGAGGCTGGTTATCTACATCTTGGTCTAGCCTGGTCTAGAAGAGCATGCTGCTCTTGTGATTTCTAGCAAAAGAAATCATTTCATTAACTTGGAGATAGTTTGGAAACTGTTTTGCTTGGTCTGTTCCATCTCTAGTATAGTATATTCAGGGTGGTTCAAACTGTCCACTTGCCTCTCACTTCCTTCAAGAAGAGGCAAGCTACTTATTTAAATTGATACTTTCAACAAGCTGAAAATACTTTGTCAGGATGAAATAAGCCAATTGAATATTTGCTGCTACTACAGACCAGAGAGAAAAAAAAAGTAATCTCATGATACTGGTTTTTTTCCTCTTTTGTCTTCTGTGCTACATTAGATCTTGCAAGCAGTTGCTTGGGCCTTTTATGAACAATATCTTTCAAATCAGCTGACTCCTGTTACTTTTTGCTGCCTTTATGGCTGGGAAATTACTGATCACTCAGGTTTAGAAGTCATCTTTACCATGAAAGAGTCCCAACTCAAAATGTAAACCTCTAAAAATCAAAGCACTTAGTAAATTAAGAGTTTTGTTCTAGGTCAGGGTTTTTTTGGTAGCAGTTAAGATAATTGCTACCTGTTACAAAAACTGCTTGATATCAGAATTGTTGTATATGTTACATGTTGGAAATCAGCCCTTTACTTACACAAAGATAAAATTCTTACCTATGAAGAAGATTATGAAGGTATTTGAGCAAAGAATTAAGTCTCTGTGAACATGTTTGGGTATTCTCATTCTTTAACTCATCCTAAATGCACACTAAGAATTATTTTAATTTATTAAATACTTGACAGAGTCTTTCATCTTATCATAGAAAGTTGTCACAGCACTATCCAAACTAGCCGGCTGCAACAAGACTTTTACCATCCCATTCCAGGTTAACTTCAATAGGTAGTTCCCATGCCTTGCCCTAGCATGGCCACCAATCCCCCACAAGGTTTCAACAGTTCATCTACTGTCCGTGCTGTTTCTTCAGGCCAGTCCACCCTGCTTCTTGCCTCTGCTGCATCCACCTCTAGGCCCCCTTCTCCCCAGGGCCTCTCCTACATCCAGGATGCTCTCTCTCTTCTCCCTCTGCTTCTTCCAGGGCTCCTCTTTCACACCCCTTAGAGCTATTTAAGTACTTAGCAGGACCCACCCACAGCTGTGCATTATCCACATCCGCCAACCCACTGGCCCTGAAGCCAGCCCACAGCTGTATATTATCAATGTTAATTAACCCAACTTCATTCCTCTATAATTCCTCTACGGAAAGTTTTGTTGTTTTTTTTTCTTCTCAGGTGTATACATTTTTTCAGAGCACCAAATGGCTTGAAACACTTTCTTGACTCCCATCCATGGCTGACAATGTATTTAACGTTTCAAATGATAGCCCTTTCCCTGTGGGTCTTCTAGTGGGTGCCAGGTGTTCTAGAACAGGGGCTCTCAAACTTTTTAACCAGGGGGCTGGCGTGCGGATGAAGTGTCAGGCAGTCATCTGGGGCTGCTTGGTTTCCCCCCCCCCCAACCCCGTGTGTGTGTGTGTGTAAATACTGGGGGCCGGATTGAGGACCCTGGGGGGCTGTATCCAGCCCACGGGCCATAGTTTGAGGACCCCTGTTCTAGCATTTTAATTAACTCTCCACACAGGGACCCTTCCTGTGGAGGAAACATGCATTTTCTTTAAAAAGAGCTTCCAAAATAGATTGCAAGCATAAACTGTGGAGGAGGAAAAATAATTTTAAGTATAGGAGCAGTTGTGTTCTGATTCTGGTGTAGTATGTAAAGAACTGAATTTGTAAGTCAGTGTAATGTGCAAGTATGTAAAATGAATACTTACTTTGAAAGGATAGTAAGTATTCCTGTGGCTGCAAGAATCCCAGATGTGAGCTGAACTCTGCAGTGTCATCAGTCTGGAATTTACAGCTGGAGTTGGAAGAGGGAGCTGAGACCCAGAGGAATGGCAGAAAATTATTTCCATTAATGTTGTCTCTGAATGTCTCATTTTTCAGCTTGGGTATGGTACGTGTCATCAGAAATGCTTCAAAAGTACTGAGCAGTTTTGTCTTCAGCCAGAGTTAAATGGTCAGCGTTGAGGAGGAATTAAACATAAAAGCGTTGTGTTGCATACTCTGAATATATCAATTCCTTCAAGAAGAATGTTCTTAATTTTTGTTTTAATGTTATTTTTGTCACTTTACCCAGTTCAGTTATTGGATTTATATATAGAAGTGATGGTGAGAATTCATTCATTTAAAATATAATTGATTTTTTTTTTTTAAAGGAGCTTTTATTCTGAGCTCCTTTATTCTGAAAATGCAGTTTCTTTTATGGAGCCCATGAAATGCAGTCTGCAACCCCCAACTCAATAGCAGGATGCTGAAAAAATTGACATAGATTCAGAACAGCAGACTTCTTAAAATATTAACAGAAAGACTTATTTGTTGGGTGTTTGGTTGTTTGGTTTTTTTTCCTTCTGATCGTAAATGTCCATTAATATTTGTCATGGAAAACTTCAGGCTGAGTTTAAAACTTAATAAAATCAGCCGAATGGTGTCATGTAATGAAAGTCATTAGGAAGACTCAGCTACAGTTAAACTGTCAAACACATGCAAAGGTTAGGCATTTCCAGCGTGAAGGGTATCTGTTCAAACTTTGGTTTATATGCTTTATGTCAACATGTGTTATCCTGTTTTTGACATGACTGTCTGTGCTTCCTTTCTATGTTCTTCATAGGTCTGTGCCTACCATCAAGTATGGTATATAGAATACAGTAATAGAATAAATAATAACTGAATATATGTTGACTGCATGTAACTTTCATTTTTTTTAGTGGCACAATTCTTGCACTGTGTACAGAAATCTTTGGTGACTCGTGTGGTTTTTTCTAAGGAGTGAACCATAGATATGTTTCCTGTTGTACAGATGGAAAACCTAGGTAGAAATGGAACTTGCTCAAACTTACACATAACGTAAATTTTAATAATTAGTTTTGATTTCTACAGCTGGCCTACCTCTAAAATTATTTTAGAGAGCTGGCACAAAAAGCTACTACCTTTGGTGTCCAAATTACTATGTTAATGTTTGCTAGAATTTCTGAAAACTACTTCTCAAATTAAATACTCTTGAGTATGGGGAAACTTAACAATAATGCTGCAACTGTATGACCTGCTCTGATGGTCATGCATCCAAGATGTGAGAGCTCAGCTGAGAAGAAACTGAACCTTCTGGTACTGTTTTTATGTCCCAATACCAGTTTAATGACCTGGGCCTCTCAGATGGTGGTCGGACAGGTTCCCTGTCATGACAGCATGATAAAGTCTTCAAGTCTTAAAAAGCATACTATTCCTGGCTTTCCTGTGTGTGATCTCCTATTTCTAGTCCAGTGAAGAGTGATGACTTGTAGTAACTGCTGATACCCTTTTGCCTTACTTCAGATAAGCATAAGATGCAATTAGTGGAGGGTATCTTGGCAGCAGCATGCCGTATTGGGAAAACCACTCCATGTTGTAAGGGTTATTGGACTGCATTGCTGCTGCAGATTTTGATAACTGAAAAGTCTCCATCTGACCAGCTTTGGGAGCAAGAGGATAAGCAAAGAATAGTGGGAACAGCTTGCTGCAGTAAGAAAAGGTCTCTGAGCCTAGATAGATGTACAGTCATATTCTTGTGAGGGAAAGCTTTGTCCCTACCCCTCGCTACTAATGCTTGACAAGAGAGCCTGGAGGGAAAAACAAACAACCCCCCACACACACAAACAAACAGCTTGTTCTTGCAGTCAGTAACCTGATTTACCCCAAGCTGAAGCAGACTAGTAGTTAATGAATTGGATGTTACCAGGATTTTCTTGTATGGTCAAGCTGCTTCATAATACTGCTGTGGTTTACCACCTCTGGTAATAAAACTGTTCACGTAGTGGTACAGGTTTTAGTATAGAGCTTCTGTATAATTATTAGGTCTGCCATTTTTCCTTAGAAATATGCATGACTATAAAATTTACACTTCACAAATAGTTCTGAGAGCTGTGTAAGTTATCGAACATGTTGTCAGTCAGCTTGATAGCAATGGAGATTGGAAATTCTGCATTCCTTAATTGAAACAAACTGGGATCCAAATCCCATTCAAAACATGATGGAACTGTATCTTACTGTTTTAGATCCCACATCTGTTCTGTTGCTCAGGGCTTGCTTTGTATATGTGGTACTATGCCTGAACTAATAAATCCCGTGGGATCTTACCTAAGCTGAAAGCAGTGTTGGATAAACCATGTCAGTAATTAAGAAATAACCAAGTTGCAGAGCTGGTTTCTAACTGTTGCAACTTCTGTGTGTTTCTGGTTGCTCTAAAATGGCCAGAGGGACTATGAAGAAAGTTCAATCATTTGTCCACAGGTGTGGAATAAACTTAGGCAGAATTTGAATGGCTGTCTAAGCAGATGTGTAGCCAAAAGAAGCTGTGACTTGATTGCAACTAGAGTGGAAGACCTGCATCTGTATACCTAAGGTGTCAAATGACTTCTGTGATAGCACTCAGAGCTTTATCCTGTGTTCCCAGTTACCTGCCAGTTCAGGTATGAAGAATGGTGCCACTGGGTACAAAGGCACTTGTGTGTGACCTGCTATGCAATCAAATGTGCAGTGAAGCAAGCCTCTCTGTGGCAAAGGCAGGCTATGGTTCCTCTTCCTTAAGGAAAACTATAACAGCCTGTTTGTTGTGCCAAACATCTGTCTTTACACCAGTTTCACCAGTTTACAGGTACCACTGCCATTTGCTGTATCACCTTGATTTGTTCTTTACTTGCCATTTGCTTTGTACTGCATGAAGCTGGACTCTGTAGCAAAGCTTCTGTGGCTTGTCCTACAGCATAACTAAAACTGTTAATGCTGTCTTTGCAATTTTGTGAATTGAAAGTAAATTTGAAAAGAAAACTTCATTTTTATGTTAATTTTATTTTAAAGGAAAAGGCAGCTTGGGGTTTCTTGCTTTGGTTGTTTTTTTTTTTTAACACAAGGAGAGCATGGTGGTTAATTTCAAGATCTGCTCATGAAAGATCATCTTCTGGTGAAACTTCTGTACAAGACAAACATTATAATAATGGTAACTATTCTTCTTAGTTCCTACTGAAGTAAGTTCTCAGCTTCCTGATGGTTCCTTAATAAATAGTTGCAACCTTCATGTGGCCTTGTGGATGTTCTCGATCAGTTTCCACATCTTGCCTATGGATGGGAATATCCCCAAGTTAGCTTTTGTTTCTGGTTGTTTTTTTTTCAGGCCCATGTATTTTCAGTCACTTCTGCCAGATTTGAGTTAAAACTCTTCTGCAAGACATTCTCCCTACTGACTGTAGGGAGTAGTTCCTTTTGGAAAGCCAGGTGGCCTCAAAGAGCACCTTGGTGGAGTGAAATGCACTGGACTGGCGCTGATGCATCACACCAGGTTACAATAAATGCAGCAGATGGAACATTGTGGTGTTCCATCAGAAAGGCAGATGCAATATTCATAAATTCAGAGATGTGAAGGCATAAGTCTAGGACCTTACATTTGATGATATGTTACTGTGCAATCCTCACACATTGATTTTTAACTCCTTTAAATGTTTCTTGAGCTATTCTATGATATTATACAAGGAAGATTGCTCTCTCGCATGAAAAACTCAAGTTGCAGATAAACCTGTTGCCACCAAAACAGATATTGTGAAAGCCACTGTGAACAGTCTCAGTGGAGATGTATTCTACAGCTATAGGTTGCATTCAGGCCTTGTAGTTCACCAGTGGTAACAACTGTAGACATGGAAACAGCATCTCTGAAGATAATTGTCAAAGTTTATTACAGCTTGTGATTTACTTTTCTCTTGTTGTGTTGTCCCCTTCCTCCCCTCAGCTTATACCGTATTTGGGATGAAATGCATATACTTCTGTATTGTGAAATTGTATTAGATGCTTGGGTAGTAGGTAACAGCCATGCAATTCAATTATTTCCTTGCTGTTTCAAGTTTCCCAACTTGTCCATTTTTTAGCAACCACTCTTATGGAGAATCTACTCTGGTTCAAGAATTATATTGAAGTAATTGAGAGCTTTAAAACCAGTTCATGGACCCTTCACCTTATGTACAACTGCTGTTCCTGAAGCCATATGGGAAGGAAGGAAGAATGGTGGCTGTCCTTGGCTTAGCAAATCCTTTCAATTTTCTGGTAGAAACGGTTCAAATTCAGATGGTGGTAGTATCCAAAGTTACTCAGGTCTATAACTGCTTTACTCTATTTTATGTAAAGTAGTAAGTCTGGCCAACTTTTTCTTCTCAGACAAGATTGTGTTTATTCAAGGTGTGTCTGATTCCTCTGTCATGAGCTGTTCACCTTCATCCCTTGAGCCTTCCACAACCTTTGGGTTGCTATATGTGTTAGGCATATAGGTGAGACCACCTTTACTCATCTAGAAAACTAGTTGATCAAGCAAACAGACCCTTTTGCTGGCTTGAGCCCGAGCTTCCCTTCTGACATCTTGATCTGAACCTTATACCTTTATAAGCCATGGAATCTACTGAAGGAATTATCCATTCTTTAGAGATGGAGAGATTCCCATCTGTTAAACTTTATTATGCGATAAATCTCTTAGTCAAGATTTGATAGATGTGATACTGAAATCCCATCTAGCCTTTTCAAGACACAAGACTTCATGATGCTCTATGCCAGTCATTGTGCTGACAGAAAAGGAGGGAGGACAGAGGTTAGATGGTTTCTGATGTGACTGGTATGTGCATTCAATGGATTTTCTCCCAGTAATTGTTCATCAAACTATGAAACAATCCTGTTGGTGTTCAACAGGTACACCCTCTTCTGAGTGTGGAGCTCACTTAAGCAGTTCTGTCAAGCAGAGATTATAATCTTGGGAAGAACTGAACCTTCACACCAGCTTCATTAGCCTTTCAAAGGCCACACAAAATGTTGCGACCTACCACAGGAGATCTGTGCATCGAAGTGACAATGGACATCTCAACCATGATGTGTCACAGCCGCAAGACAGCAAGCACAAACTCAAGTCTCCTTTGCCAGGGAGTGATTATCCTTTGTGATTGGTTTCCAGACAACTCCGCAGTTTGTTCTGCTTCAGGGCACTGAATTTTTAGTAGAAGAACTGAGCAGAGCTTTGTGTCTCATCTTCTGATGGGCTGATCTTCTGAGTCAAGTACCTTATAAGAATCAGTAGAATTGTTCATTTTACATTTCCCCTGTCCAACTTCTTACTATCCCTGAAGTCTTACATGCCACTTACAAGTAGAAAGACCGGCTAATTGGCAGAAAGACAAGTTACTTACTATGTGTAGATCGGCTGGATGTCTCCTGCCTCTAAACCTTCTTCTGTTCACCTTCCCTTCTTCTTGTGATGTCTCAGTCATTGTTTCTCCCTATGTGCATATTTGCTTTGCAGTGTTACTGGATTTGCTCTTCTGTATATATTCATGTGCTGAGCTTGAGGAAGGCTCAAATACAAGTGTTCCCGTAGGCTCCTGCTCATTGTTTTTGAGCAGTATGATGTGCAAATTTACAGTACTGGTGTGCATATTAACTGCAGACTTCAGCCATTTGAAACTCATTAGTAATATATAAATAATAAACTCAAAGATCTTTAGTAAGATAGGGATGTTCCCACCACTGTGAAATCTCCCAAAAGAGTTCTCCTTAAACATGACTCAAACTAAACAAGTGATGTCAAGTTTTAAGAAAAAAAGCTGAGGAACCTTTCCATTTTTTTCTGATGCAGAAGGAATAGCATATTATACCCGATACTTGGATTAGGAAGGTTCAAATACAGATCTTTAGGGAAGTATCACATCCGCTTAAATATGTTGGAAAAGAAGTGATCCACCTTGGTATTTTTATGATTGAATGAATATTCAGTAATTGCAAGTTTTTGGCTTCTCAAAGGACAGTACATCCTTGACTACTACCATTTTGTGTGTATCAGCTTACCAATGCTATAAATAACGTCCTGATGCAGGCTTAGTCTTCTACCAAACTCTCTTTAAGGCTAGGAAAAGCTATAGCTGAATAATTCAAGAAAGGTCTATCCATCTGATAATCCATAAATTTACCAGTGCATTCTTATTCTGATGTAAAAAAGTTAAGTGTGATTGTCCTGTTACGTTTTGGAAAAGCTAATTGACTACTTGAGACTTTTTTTTAGATTTGCAAATACATTTATCAGAGAAGCAAGCATGACGTTGTAATGGTATGGTGTTAATGAAGTGATAACTACTGTCACCAGTGATACTGGACTTTTGCATGGTTGTGTGACTTAAATGGACTACTAAGATGATTAGAAGGGGGCCACCTTCTTCAATAAAACTTGGATGCATAGTGTGTAAATATGGCAGGAGGAGCGAGAGCTGTGTAGAATCTCAGTTGTAGACTCTCAGCTTAGGATATCTTGGCCAGTTTGAAGAGTTTTCCTGCTTGACTTGACACTGACTTCTCCCTAGTTTCACCCTTTCAAGACTTTCAGAGGGGACTAGGAGCCATAGGTCTTGAACGGGGTAACAAACCCAGAAGTGGGACTGACCAGAGAAAGGTTTGCAATTGGGTGTTACGCTTCACCATGGGTTCTTCTTGATGAATTAGTGTATTCATTGCATTGTATCTTTAATCCTCATGGTGGCAGCAAATATGAAGAGAAAAGAAGGTAATCTAGTGCAGATGATCTGTATTTTAATTGCAGTTAAGAAGAACATGCTCATATTTACATTTTTAGTTTTTGTTTCTAGTAGGGCAGCTCAAAAACAGAAGGTAAACTTCAGCTCCAAAACTTCGTCATCTGTGACTTAAGTTTGCATGAACTGCTATGAGCCATTTAGTTGGGAGAACTCCTCCCCACCCCCACACCAGCAGGTAAAGGTAGCATTAGTTGTGAAAACTTACATGGCAGGGTTAGAGTTTCAGTTGTCCAAAATGTTGTCCAGAAGCTATTTTAGTTGTTGAACTGTGGGGGTTTTTTGTTAACCACAGCACAGGTACAGGCACTCTGTTGTTCTAGACACCACACTACCGTAGTCTTTCCTAAAGACAACAGTTCGCATACAAAGTCAGGGTCTGTCAGGGTCTATCTTACACTGGTTGGAAGCAGAGAGACAGTATCAGCCTGAATGACTGATAGTGCATAACTGTTGTCAAGTTTATAGCATCAGGCCTAGAATCCAGTGAAACCTATCAACGCAGGGAAAGAAAGAAATACTGAATGTTAGTAATAAGGTGCTGATAACTCTAACCAAAAAGAGAAATTACTAATACGTTAAAAAGTTGGCTGCAGATTTAATACTGTTTATTAAAGCTAACTAAAGAAGGGAGCTGGAACTAATTTTAAGTATCTGAAACAGCCTTTTCTTTGTTCATGTGTGCATGAACAGTTATTTCAGGGTAGTAGTGTTGGTTTGTAAGCTGGCACAGGGATGAGGTTCACTTCATGTCACCTCTCTGACCTCAGAATCACACATCAGTTTCTTCTGATCTTCTTCCCCTGCCTGAAGTTGTCAGTTGTTTGTTCTGTCTTCTGTGTTTCATTGGTCTACTGTGAAGATCTCATCATACAACAAATTATTAAAACTGAAGCCAATATTGTTGAAGTTCATAAAATATCAAGAAGAAGAAAATAGGAAAGCAAACAGCAGTTCATATAGAAAACAGGTAAATACAGTCTGTGCGCATTTTTTGCAGGACTACTGGTATCTGAGCTTAATTTTTTGAAAACTAGTTTAGGTGTCCCTCACTCAGGTAAGGATGAAGATACAGTCTGTCTCTGTACTGTATTCCAATTAAAAGACTCGAGGTGGAAAATGAGTAAGAAATACATGTATGAGGCTGTTTCCTCCATCTCAGAAGTGGGCTAAAAGGCCAATTTAATGGCTCTACCTTCTTGAGCTGCCTAGGATAAAATGCATTTAAAAAGTAATAAAAATAGAAGGGGTAAACTATTGTGCCTCTAGACATCTGCTCGTTTGCCTTTAGGTCTTTATTGTTTGAAAACTTTTTTCAAATAAATTTGAGAGCTTAAGATAGAAAACTGCAGAACTAGTTACAGGACCAGGATAAGTTGTTACTGTATGAGAATCAAGAGGAGTTTTTTTCACTTCTCATTCTGTAAAGAGCATTAAAATACCATGAGGAAAAAGAACCTTATATTCTCCATATTCATATTGGTCTTACAAGGAACATGCATCAAGCCCAACTTAACTAAAACAAGGACATAACGTGTATATGAGCTCAGATATTTGGAAGAGGACAGTCTGATGTGTGCAGCTTTTCACTGCAGTTGTGCAAGTTTAAGATCTAAACCAGCAAATCTCCTGAAAATTACAGTGTTAAATCTTAAAACTACAGTGTTATTCAACAACTGGCAGATCTCCTTTGCTTTTTCATAATACTTATTTTTCCTTCTTGCCACCATCTCGTCCAAGGAAATTTTGAAGCTCAATAAGCCTTGTTTTATGTTGTTAAATGTGGTAGATATATGAACTTCCATTCCCCAAATTGCTACTTGTATTGTAAGTGTTAATGATGGGATTGCCCTTTCATGTACATATAAATATAGTACCAGTCTACTGACTGTCATTGCTGAAAAAGCACTATTTGATGCGGTGTGGTTATGGAACAGAGTACAAATAAAGTCCTCTTTCCTTCTTGGTAACTGAGATGGATATTCTTTTCCTTTGTTCGTCCAGTTAATTACACAGCATAAAGCAAGCTTGTGGGAAGAGAGCTTACATTAAACCCATCAGTATAGTTGGAAGTGGGCAAACTATTGTGTACATAAGGTTTTGTGTATTTTATGGTCAAGAGCACTGCTTTCCTTTTGCAACCCAATGTATTGCAAAAGCTGAACCACCTTTTAGAGAATGCAAGAGCATGGTTGTTTCTGTATAATCAGGAAAGAGGGAATATTTGATTATTTGGGATTTTTTTTCTTTGTGCATGTGATTTGTTTTGCTGAGAGTTTTGAAAAGGTAGGGTTGTCCTACCTGCACAGCAAATTAAATTTGTGTTCAAGAACAGATCTAGTAATAGAAAATGCCGTGTCCAAGGACTCTGTGACATGCAGTGTCCTAGGCTGAAAATTCAGAGAGAAAATGGACAAGACATAGGAATTCAGAAAAGTAATTAGTTCTTGAATTTGAGGAGAATTTACTTCTCGGTGAAGCGCTTTTACATGTACCGTAATGTCTTTCTTGTTCTGAAGAAGGGGCTACTGCTTTGTGGGGAATGGTGTACACTTGTGAGTATTGGTGATTCATTAAAACTAGTCCAGCACACTACGCATTTGTCAAATAGTTGGTTTTTAATGCATGATTGATGCTGCATGCAAAATTGAAAGGTGCAGAAAATAAGATCTAACTGCTGCAGTTGGTTATAGGTACTTGTGCTTATATGGTCTTTGGAAACTGTATGGTTTCCGCAGAGAATTGATGGGCCATAGCAATTCAGTCTTTTGTATTAAGTGGCATACTTCTGTTGACTAGCTTACATCAAAAAGTGACTTTATTGCCCTTTTATACTTTTATTTTAAGGCTGTGCAACATATGTAACTGTTCATCGTTGGATGACACTAATTCACAGTATTTGTAACACGGATCATGTAAGATGTAATTCCCATGTTCAGTAGGTGTATGCTACACAAAGAATAATTGCTTAAGAAACAGGCTGGTTGCGTCATCTGTTACATATTTTGCATTTAAAACTTTGTGGTTTTCAAACCACAGTGTTTCAGTGGTATTGGCAACATTCAAAAACTAATATTGCTTGTGGGTGGGGTCAAAAAGATCTGTACAAAATGTTGGCAACTGAGACTGGCAAGATTTGCTTTCCAGACTTAGTAAGCAAATCCATATTAATTGGCATATGATACTATGTCTTCCATCACTTACACAGTACATTACCAAAGACTTAAGGGCAAATCCAGTGATTCCCCACTTTGTTACTATACAGTAAAGCAAATACGGACACTTTTTACTTTATGGAGTCTAGCCGTGTCCAAAAAATAAGTATTTGAACGTGTTATCCTTTCCTATACCATGTTGCGTGGGGAGGGAATCTGTTGAACTTCCTTCTGCTGTTCAGCTATTGAGTTTTGCAGAATAAAGATCTAAACCACATCCTCATGCAGTGTGTCCTTCAGTAAGTAGAAAATGCTTATATGTATCCATTTGACAGCACATATAGTCTACCTAAAGATCTGTATCACTTAGGCTGTTGCTTTGGAGAGGGTGAGTTTATGAGTAAGTAAACAAACTATTTTGAAATCCTTTTAAAAACATATGGTCTTCTGTGTCTTTAAGATTCTTTGAAGTATAAGTCAGGACCTTAGTGCAAGAAATGAAAATATTTTTATTAGCTGGGAGTGGTCGCAGTTCAGAATTGGAGTAGGATATTTTAATCTATGATACTGATAAATTCTGTTTGTATATGCATAAAATATGTATATATTTAAGTGTATTGGATATAGTAAATTAATTTCTGTTTAAAAATGTAACCAAATCCTTAAAAGCCATCTATCTGCATCATTTGTGAAGGACAAAAAAAATAGAGAGTAATATTAAGAAATCTGTTTTAGGTTATCTGTGTCACAGTCACTGAGCTCATGTCCTTTCCCCTTCCTTTTTGTTAATCATTCCCTCATGAGCTCCAGTCATCCATTTGGTTCCAGGAGGGATTGGTCATTTCTCCACAAGTTTAAATGCTGGATCTATAAACTGCAACTCTTTTAACATGTCTGTCTTGCATCCAGATTTTTGAGACTATGTTCCTTGTAGAAGAAAGAGGATTACTAAACCCTGACTGAAGAGTCTTTCTAAGGCACAGCATTGTCTGTTAAAAAGAAAAAAATAAACCAACATTTTGAAGAATGTCTTTTTAAAACCGTGAATATACCTGCAAGTCTGCTTCTCTCCTTTTCTGGATTGGAGAAATCACAATAGTGTTCCTTTACAGCCCTCTTCTTCCATGTTAGTCTGTTGGGTGTTTTTTAAAATCAACACGCATCACGCTGCTTTCTGTGTCAGTTTTCCTGCAGAGGAGCTTCTCAACTCCAGACTGTGCTTTCTAAATTATTTTTTTTTTGGAACAGTGCCTTTCACAGATCCGCGTTGTGCTTTGCTGGAGATAGAGCAGGGGTTTACTGAACTCTGCAGCTTCCTTGGCACTCCTTCACCTGTGTTTGAGTATTTGTGTTTAGTAAGCCATTTTAGTGGTCTCGTGAACAGACTACAGTATTAGAGCATAAGAAGCTGTAAGCTAGATCAGTAGAATCAGCTACACAGGACGATTTCAGTAATCCATCTAAATTTAAAGAAGGTTTACCTTTTAGGGGATTATGTGCAGTGTTCCTAAAAATGTTGTGGTTTAGTGTTTTTTGGTTACGACAGATCTACAGCAGCCAGTCAGTCTGGTTGTATTTCTCATTAACGTTGAGTCATACATTTGAATAACAGTTGTTTATTTAGAATTTCCTAGGATTTTTCACTTTCTAAAGAAAGCGTGAGGTAGGTGAATTAATTTTTAATTTATGTGGTTATAGACCTCAGATAAATGTGTTAGATAAACTGTATGTGTTAGTGCTGTATTTTTATTATGTAATTGTGAAAATGCTAATAGTGCTTGTTATGAAAAGGTATTTTTAAAGAGTTATCTGTAGAATATACGTTCAAATAAATAGATGAAAAGCACTGGAGGTGGGGTTTGGCAAAATGTGAAACTCTGTGAAGAAGTGGTACCATTTTAATTTTTCTAGGTAAATTTTTCACAAAATGCCTCCCTTTTTTTCTTTTTTTTTTTTTGACACCTCCACTCTCTTCCCCTCTCCCCAATATTATAACACATGCATTTCAACTTTTTTTGGATCCTTATAATTTGTGAACACTTGCACAATTCACACTTCCCACACTTGTCAATCTTCAGTAAAAACGCCTTCATAAGGTAGATATTATACAATTTAAAACATAAAATCCCCTTTACAATTATTTGTTATAGCTGTCTTCAGCTTCATCAGGGTAGCAGCGGTGAAATATTTCCCAGTTACTGATTTCTTGTCATGGGGCTGTAGCAGTAAAAAAATGTGTAAGACCAAATTTAGCATGGATGGCTGGGACCAGGGGGAGGTGGGGAAGAGGAGGATGGCCAACAAGCACCTGGGGATGTAGGAGACAGCAGTGTTTCTTCAGTTGGTTGATGGGGTGCTTCTTTTTTTGGTCTTGAAAGGACCCAGAATGCACAGTAAATAAAACGTGATGGTAAAGGGAACAGTGAACTGAGAGCAGCATAGGTAATATTAAAACCAGAAAAAAACCCAATCTTGCCTTGTTGCCAGGGTTTTGCTAAGTATGTGCTTTGTTTCTGTTTCTTCACATAACGAGAAGGAGGTGAACCATATCCGGAAAAGTCTCTTATGTCTAAAAATTATTTTAAAAAAAAAAATGTCGTTAGCAACCCTTAATTTACTGTAGTTGATAGGAAACATCTTCACTGGTGATGGTAAAGCGAGCTCTTTTTCTCCTACAGCCAGGGCCTTTTCTTATGCTTGCTAGAAATGTGACACTCATTCTAATGACGTGACTAAGTGAACTAATCTCTTTAATCAACTAGTCAGGTGAAATCCTGCCTACTGAGGACCTTTGGGAGAATAGTATGTGCTGCAGCCTGTTTGTGAACATGCAAAAAGGTGC
This sequence comes from Falco naumanni, assembly GCF_017639655.2. Classification (NCBI taxonomy): domain Eukaryota; kingdom Metazoa; phylum Chordata; class Aves; order Falconiformes; family Falconidae; genus Falco; species Falco naumanni. The sequence continues at coordinate 59,656,067 of NC_054056.1, read as the reverse complement.
AGTTTATAATGCTTCCCTTCATTAAAACCCATGCCAGTGAATGCAGGTGCTGTTACCCAACTTCTTCCTCCTGTCATACACAGCTGAGCAGAGTGTGTTTTTAGTAACAAGGGTAGTGTTTTAACCAGCCCTGTGGGAATTCAGACTGTAGATCAGTTTTCCCTACCAGACTTAATGACAGTTAAGTGCACTTTCCTGAAATCTTAGCAGTGTCTTATCATAGCTGCAGGTTGTTGTGCTTTTTGTGTGTGTGTGTGTGTGTGTACACCCCCTTCTTTTAAATATACTCCCATACCATCTTACCTCCCTTTCTCCACTAATACAGCACACCTCAGGTATATAAAAAGGGATTTCCAGAACAAGGTTTCATTTGTATCTCTAGGATCTTCTGGCATTCACTGCTGCAAGAGAACTGGCGTGATGATTCTTAGTAAGGTTGATGACAGTCTTGCAGCTAAAGAATTAGGTCTATTATAAGAATAAATCAAATATCGCAAGAAGGCCCTGAAATAATTTCATTTTCTGGAGCACCCAGCACCAGTGATGCAAAACTGAGGGCTTAAGGATTGCAACAGCCTTGGCGGGAATAGTACGTATGGGTAGGTATTAAGAGGATTTGTAAAAGGTCATGGGAGACCTGAGGCAGCCCATCAAGAAAGAGTGAATGAGGACTGCTGAGAACCCCCCCCCCCATTAAACTAGTGCATTAGACAGCTTTCTTAACTGCTCTACCTTCCACCCCAGGTTCCCTGGAAGAGTTCGCGATGGGCTGTTAACAGCAAAGTTGTTCCCATGCTTTGGTAATTAATAACTCTTGCCTGTAATTGCCTTGGGGGAGGGGGAAACAACAAAAGATGGCAGCAAGTCATCTGTATCAGGATTTCATAAATTTTTTTATGAGGTGCCTCGCTGTCAGGAGGGCTGGGCATTGAAACTTCCAAACTATCTCTAAGAAAGGCACTGGCTGGAGACCATCTATTGCCTGTGCCAAGGCATGTACCAGCTAGAAAACTAGCTTACATTATGCTACATGACATATACCATGGTTTGGGAATACTGGTCTGTAATTAAGCTTTAAAGTTTTACTGAAATGAAGACTTTTTGGCCACTCGAGAATATTTCAGTTCTGCTACAAATTAGTATTGTAACTTTCAATGAATGGCTATGCATTTGCAGAATATATGGAAGGATACCATCCCAATTCCACGAATTACATGAGAAAGATATTATTGGTGCTGTTGCTGAATTCAAGTTTTGAAAATAAGTCTAGGAGCCATGTCCAGTTAGCAGCATGATGGTAAATTTTCTGTTGATGAGGGACATTTCTCGCATACTGATCTTTTACCATATTTTGAAAAAGTGGCTGAAAATCTCTCATGGAAATAGAATGAAAATTAGTATTATGAAAACAGGGGTTTGCTTCTTTGGGAAATACTGTGTGTTTGCAGGGCCCTGTGTAAGTATGTAATATGTCAAGTGCTATGTTTTTGTCAGTTTTCAAATGTATGGTATTGGTCATGGATAGTATGCCTTTTCAATAGGAAAGAAAATTTTTTTCAGTATACATTTCTACTGTGATAGATCCATCTTCTCAGTCTTACAGAGTGGCACTTAAAAAAGCAATAATTTATATAAAGGATTAATAATTTCAAGCCTTACAGTCATATTTTGCAAGGGAGAAGTTGCTAATAGTCCTCCAAGTTAATAGCTGGTGTTAATGTGTATTTTTTAATGGCACAGATTTATTTTCATAAGAGCCAAAGTTCGTTCTTGCTTAGACTGTGAATTCCATAAGGGAATAGTAAGGAGCTAAGAAGGAAACATGATGAAATGCTGGTCTTTGCATCCAAAAGAGGATTTAAGTCATGAACTCCTGACCTTGCGATCCTCAATTACTTATCCTGGGTGCGGGAAATCTGTTCTACTTTAATGTTTTTATTAATGTGACTTGGAATGAACTCAAGCATTCTTTTCTCTTAAAACATGTTTAAAGAAAATAAATCTGGATTAAAAAATACTAGATCTTTTAATTTTTAATCCCCCCCCCTTTTTTTTCTTACGTAGTCAGTTTGTAACAAAAAAAAGTTCCTAGAGAAGATTGGTTGTTGTTTTACAGGGTACAGTGAACCTTGACAGTGGTATGCTCAGAGCTGATGGCCAAGTATGTTAGAATGTTACCTAACAAATAATATATTTAAGCCACCTGTTATACCTTCCTGCTTCTTAGAGCACCTTGAAGGTTCAGTGCAAGGTTTAGCCAGTGGTTGTGTTAACCTATCTTCTGCAGCTATAGCAAACCATCCAAAAACACCACCAATTTTTAACAAATTTCCTACAAAAAGTAGTTTTTTTTCTTTAATTTGTTTCTAATGTATCTTCTCTTTGACCAAAAAACAGAAAAACCAAGCTCATGTTTTATGTTTCTAGATGTGTTTCTGCTAACCATCTTTGAACACCAGGACTGTTCTCATATACTGTGCCATGTTTGCCTTTATTTGAAACATGAGAAATTTCTTTGAAGTGGTGAAGTGTAGGAAAAGTAAGGCAGCTATGTTCACGCAGCTGGAAATTAGTCCCCACTTTAAAGAACTCATTTTTAGGTCTCAGGGTTCAGTGCTTCTTTAGTAAATGTGAACTCACATGAGGATGGAAGAAAAGGCAAATGGAAATGAGTGCTATAACAATATACTTTCGTATCATTGGAAGTTAATTCCTGACCTAGCAAAACACCCATTTTAAAACTGTTTTGTTTTTCAAATGATAAATCAACCTGCTGCAAAAGCTAAATATATTTCTGGTGTGCCATAGCTCAAGGTCTGCTTTCAGTTAAGGTTACTTAACTTGTCATTCTGAATGCTTGTGTAATGTTTCATTAAATGTTTTAGAATTCACAGAGCATCACATGCACTTGTTTTACAGAGCTGTGGAAATCTCTGTTAGAGAACAGCGAAGAGAGAAAGGGAAATGAAATTGTCAGATCCTGGGATCTGACCTGATGTGACCGATTGATAGTCCCGTGCTATTGATTAGATTGCAGTTCGGGTTTGCAAGGCAGACTGTTGGATTAATTCTGTGGACTGGGTATCTCACGTTTTTGTGTCTCGAAAGAAGTCTCGAGTTTGGATTCTTTGTTTCATAATATTAATGCAGTAGATTTGCATGTATTTTAGGAAATATCACTGGTCTGAAAGCTATTTTTGTCAAAAGTTGGAAATGTGTTTTAACAATTCCCAAAGATTGCTTTAGAAGAGGTTTATATGGGCTGTCATAACTCACATGTTAATTAACAACTTAACATCCTTGAAGTCTTTCTTTAATCATTTTTTGCTTTAATAACCTAACTTTCTTGAACAGAAATAAGTAAAATTGTTCTAATCTGAAGAGTCAAATGAACATAAACATGAGAAACACCTGCCTGAAAGGCAGCATCTCTCTATCTGAAGAATGCCAGTATGCTGCTGTGAATACTCAGGGCAATGATAAGCTCTTCCTAACTCATTTTCACAATCATGAATTGAACTTAATGACACTTTCTCTAAAGCATAACTGAAGCGTTACATCATTCATAACTGTTAATGTTGCGAGCACAGAACAAGTGCTCACTTAAAAATACGTAAAGACTGTTCTTTTTGTTTTCCTGGTTGATCTCTGTAAGGACACCTGTTTTATTTATTGGGATAAGCAGCCAGTGGGCCTGCCCACTCTGGGCTGCCCTTTGAATAGGAAGCTCCTTACAAGCTCTCTAAATCACTCTGGTTCTGGCAGTCTGTTCCTCAGGTGTCATCTTTTGAGGGGGGATCATTGGTGTGAACCAGGGCTGACTTCAGACAAGCTCTTCTCTGACTTCATACACCACTGTTTGCACAGATTTTACAGGTGAAAGGTGATGAACGTATGCAGTAATGCTAGTTACATGGTGAGGAAAGGTGTTACGTGACCTTCCTGATTGGAAGGCTGGGGTACCATGCTATGAACCATTTAAGCAGTGCTTTGAAGGCTGAACTGCAGTTGTGAGGCTACTTGCAGCACTCACCATGACCATGTATGTGGATTTTACAAGTACTGATAAACTGATATGCATAAAACCTAATTGAGAGGAGATTTTAGTAGTATGTATAGGCACCTGGAAACTGAGTCTCACAGCCTTTAAAAAAGCATCTGTTCTCTAATTATCAACTGTTTGTTGTTTGGGTTGGGTTTTCGGAGGGATGTAGGGATATTTATCTAGTTCAGGGCACCTGAGACTTGTTTCCATGCTTTCTGGTAAGCACTTTAGAATTTTGCATTACCCTTTATGTACTGAGCATGATACCCTCGTATTACTGGTGTAGGTGCCAAGTCCAGCATCTGGAAAACAAAAAGAAATTGCTGCAGATGAATGCTTGATTTAAACTACTTGCCTAAATCCACAGTGAAGTCCTGTGAAATCAGAAGAGAGAATGTTTTTTATGTTCTGTTATGTTTTCAAGAAACGTTCAATTGCTCTAACAAGTTTTGCAGTTCATGAACTCATTCACTACAGCTTTGCAAGAGAGGAGTCAAGAGTCCTAGAAACAAGTATCCCTTACAGTGTAACACTTGTTTGTTCCCAGAGGAAGTCAGTTTTGTGCTTAGCATGAGGAAGGAATCCTGCTGGGAAAAACAGTGCATTGTCATTTAATTGGAAGTTGCATCATAAAACAGACTCATGGGGGATGATGGTACAAAGAGAATTAAAGTTGCACAGGTATCCTTTGTTTAGAAGTGTGCTTAGCTTCTGCATCTTACTCAGTTCTTGTGTGTGGCTTGTTTTATGGATATTTTCTTGTTGATGGTGTTCCTAGGTTTGTTTTTAAAATAAGCCATCAGAAAGGTTCTGGATCTACCGTGCGTAGAATGCACACTTGAACATCTAAATTGATGCTAGAGGTGGCATGTCACCCTCTCTGTAGTTCAGCACTTGGGGGTGCAGAGAAGATACTTTGTGTTAGCTGTGGAGGAGTGCCAAGTTGTGTGTCCGTTAAGGTAGATGGCAATGAGCATAGGCACTTTCACGTGATTCCTCCATTGTCTTCCTCTGCTGCTTTCCCAGTTTATCCACATTTCAGTCTTATTTCTGTCCCATCCTGATCTCAAGCAGTCATGTCAGTGTGATTGAAATGCATTTTGTTTCCACTCCTCTAACTCCTACCATGACAATATTTGTGAATCCCACAAATGGATTCATTTGCACAGGACCTCTCTGAGATGGTGTTCAATGCTTATCAAGATACCCCTCAGTGTCAGGTCCATAGTTTGTCATGTTCATTTCCACTCACTTTTTCCTTAGTCTCAGTCTCCTTCCAGAAATCGTTTGTGTTTTTCTTTGACCTAGTTCTCAGGTGTCAGATACCACACCTAGCAGATCTGTCCTCCACAGTTAGCAGTTCTGGGTTCCTCTACCCTGTTCAACTAGTCTAAAGTCCCAGTAACTTCTCTTTTAGCAGACCCTGCTCCTGTTCTGCATTTTGACGATGCTACTTCTAACTCCATGATGCTTGAACCTTGCACAGGAGACAATGGGAGCATATCTCTGTTCTAGACTTTCCTGGTCCCAAATCAAGGGCAACTGCAGTTTTGGGAATAAAGAATTTCTTGTGGGTTGAAGCATTTCAGCTAGGGAAAGCAAGCATGTACCAAGCAGGTGCAATATTCTCCTTCTCCTTGATTCCACTTCAAAAAGAAAAGGCCTGGAAAATTGACTGATTTTGGTAGATTTTCACCTGGATATCAGATGGGTCCCATTATCTTAGAGTTTACATTGCCCTGCAGACTTCCAGATCTTGACTCAAAACATATTGATGCTCAGACTTGGTTGTGATGTTTGTGAGCTTTTTGTTTATTTTTAAAATGTCATCAGAGTATATTAAACTAAGCAAAGTAATATATTTGACTCTGTTCACACAAATGAGCTATTTTGGATAAATTTTCTTAAAAGTTCAGTCTGACATGACTCCAGCATGAAAACTTTCTGCACAGCAGCCAACATTTGGTGAAGTCATGATCAGTTGAAAGCAGACTCTTATAATGGAAGTTGTCAGACAATTTTATTAATAGGCAAGCTTGGAAGCACTGTTGCTGATCCATCTAGTGACTTCTTTTTTTTTTTTTTTTTTGAGGCACCCAGTTGTTTTCTTTTCTGCCCCAAAAGCTGGATTTTACTCTAAACCAATCTGATTCCACAACACAAATGTATTCTGAGTAAAAAGAAAGGTGTAAGGTATAAGAAACTGTTACAGTACAGCTACTGCACCTTTGATTCTAGATGTGGAACTTATGTCTATCTGTCCCTCAGAATTCAAGGCTGCAAATAAATTAATCCAAGTTTGCACTATTAGCAAGTTGAAAAAAAGGAGTTTGGATTTACTGTAGATTCAGTGCCAATTAATGCACTGGTAGAGAAAGCTGCAGTGTAAGGAGGGAATATCCCCTCTGTCCTCGAGTGCACGCTGCCATCTTACAGTTGACTATAAAAGGAAGAGTCTTGTGGAAAAGTTGCCAGCCTCTTTCTTTTTGTGGAAGCCTTCAGCTTTGTAACTCCTATGAACTAACGCTTCTGTAGTCAAATAAAAGGCAATTAAATAATTTTATTTATTATAATAAAGTAAGTAACTTTCTTCTTTGATTTTGGGCAAGTGAACCTCTCTTCTTTAGCTTATCATGCTGATATATCTTGTATTTAAGAGTTGTGAGATGTACATAGCTTTGATTTCTTGAAGGCACAAGTACAATTGTTTTTTAATCATACACAAACATGAATGGAACAATAAAGGCTTTTCTGTAAAACTTAGGTAGCTAGTCATTGATGATAGTCACTGCATTACATGGATATGTTGCTTATGCAGCAGTATGGGATGTTTAATGCATTTTTCCATTTTCTTTATTTTTTTTTAAAGACCTTCAGCATTGGTAAGGTCTTATTGATAGATTAAGGACTGAAAATTTTAGGAGCTACTTTTAAATATCTGCTATTAGGCAGTCCACTGATATTTTAAAATTGTTTTTTGTAGTTTGGTGATGAATGTGTTTCATGCAGTACTGTTAGGAAGTCTGGATTAAAAAGCAGAGACTGTTTGGGTTGAGATGTCATCTGTAACTTCTCAATGATGCTGACAGCCTGCATATCCTCCTTCATCTGGGAACCACAGTCTGAGCTGTTTTAAGCCATGAAAGTCAATGGATAACCAAGTACATGCTTCCTGTCTGCAGGGAAATTTGGTCTTGGACAATTTCAGGTGTTTGTCATTGTTTAAAATAATAATCATAATAATAAATTTAAACCTGAGCTTACATCCATCAAAGCAAAAGAAAGGTCAGGTTTGTTGTTGGAGCAGTGCAAATTAGGCTTATGATGATGAGCTTTCTCGATTAACTATTGAAAAGTTGACGTATTCCATATACTATTATGAAAATCAGAGTATGCTTTGCAAAGACATTTGATTTTGCCGTGGTTGAACTTTGGGTAAAATAGGGTGTACCTTAAAATGATAAAAATAGAGGGTTAGAGAAGACCTTTCAGATAGATGCTTCCCTGATAATGTGGTATATTTAAGCTCTACCTGACAGACATATATCCAACTTGTTCTTGAAAATTCTCTAGTGTTAAAAGATTTTGTGATCTCCTGAATTACCCTGTTGCAGTGCTTATTTGACTCTTGTAATTAAGCCTTTTCCTGGTATCAAGTTGAACTGTCTTGCTATAAATTAAGCTGAATATTTCCTGTTCTCTGTGACTGAGCTGATGAATGTCTTTGCAGTAGTCTCCCGCATCTTAAAAAGTATTTTATATTTCTTTCAAGTTAATCTCTTCTATGTTAAACACAATTCTTTCAGTCTTTCTTCACAGGTAAGGTTTTTTATACATCCTAAAGTTTTTGGACACTGTATTCCAGTATTGATTTGAGAAAATTCCATCAGTTCTTATTCGTAATTTCTTGTAAGGTGTATTAAAAGAATCTGGCTTCTACCCAAATACCAGAATTTACTCCTTTCTGTTGAAAATCTATATTCAACAATCAGGATTAAGTAACAGGTGGGGTAGTGACCAAGGAATAACACTACTACTTCAGTATTACCTAGATCATCCAAATGCTATGTAAACAGTGGTTTGACCTCTTGATATTGTGGCTCTCCGTTTTTGACTTAACGTGTTAGACAAGTTGTAAATGGGCTGGTCACAAGTAAATGCAGGATAGAAACTGAAAGGTGCTTACACATCTGAACAGTGTTGATGGGAATAGCCTTCTAGTTTGCGGTGAGCTTGAATTACTTCATGTTATCAAGCTTGCAAAAAACACTTTATGATGGATTTAGGAAATTGCTAGGAGAAAAAAAAACTGATCTGTGATATGGATCCTTATCTGTGTTGACATATCCAGTGTGTTTTAAAAGGCAGCAAGACTGTTCATTTATTTACCTCAGATTCTTTATATTTATCTGATATTAATTCAGTCTCAGTATTCCTGACTCTGTAGGATATCACGGGGAACTTCTCTTTCCTTTTTTTCATTATACTTACTGAGTAATTGGAGTTCAGGCATGTAATTTTGTCTTTTAAGGAAGTGTTCATGATTATGCAGAAGAATTGGTTGGAGATGAAATATAAATGTCTAATATGCTGCTGTTTGTGGTGCATTGCCTTACTCTAGGTACCCAGCTGGTGTATGCTGCTTGCAAGTTCATCAACACATTTCCTGCCATTGCAGGAACCTCAGCCACTGGCATTGCCCTTGACCTTGGTGTTCTTCCTGCGATAATTTAGAGTTACGACTTTTGCTCTTTTCTGACACGCTCACATAGATCAGCATGTCATGTTTATGACTTATGGAGCACAGCAAGTACTACTAGTGTACTCTACACTCTACTGAACTAGTTTATTGAATGATTGTCTGTGATTGCATGACTGGTAACTTTGTGTCTTGCAGTCCTCTGCTCCCTGAGACAGCATCAAATTCTGGCTAACCTTCCATCTTGAATTGGCCCTGTAGGTGGTTTTATCTGGATTTTTGTTTTCTTTTGGAGCTGTACCTTTTTTCTTTTTTTTTCCCTTAGAAGCACTTGTTTCTTCTTCACCTGCTATTTCTCTATGTCTTGAAAAGTTACTGACTTCAGAATATTTTTGATATACCACTAGTTCACGCAAGCACAAAGAAAAAAAAACCAGAAAAAACTAACATGAATCTGGTACTTTCAATATTGTTTTAATGTTCTATCTGAAATGGAAGCAGTCCACATCTATGCACAAGCAAGGTGTAAGTTGTTTTCTTTAACTGCGCGGTGACTTCCTTTGTGGATGAACTTGTTTCACAAAGCAACACTCAGAAGCCTATCCATAGCAGCTGCTTCAAACTTCTTAGGAGCTCAGGATTGTTCCCTTCTTCATATTCCTTGAAAACCTTTTTCCCTCCAACTGGTGATGCAGAGCACTGAAGTGTCATTCAGAGGACTGAAGTCCACAGTCAGCTTTAGATACTAACTGTTTAGACCATAAAAACATAGTCTGGTCCTTCTGTAGCAGTGCCACATCTTGAGATTCCAAATATCAGAAATTATCAGGTATATGTGTTTATGTGTTGTAGCTTCAGGTATTTTAATGCATAGTTATCTTCTGACCTTTTGCCTTCAGTCATGTATTACTAGACCTTATTTACATAGCACGCTTTTAGAAAGCACATACTCTAAATTACCATGGAAGGTCTTACTAAATTTCAAAAAAACACAGAAGTCATTAAACGTATAGGTCCACATATATGTAGTGTTCTAATTTTACATACTGTGAAACAACAAATGTGCATTCTTATTGCAAATGGATCAGTGCTGCCCTTGCGTAACACTAATAAATTGTGCAGAAGTATATAACCATATTTAAATATTTGGTTTTTTCTCTTTCCTGCAATGTCTCCCACTTTCAAAATGAATACTGATGCTGAGTTAAAAAGAACAACCAAAACAACACATTGTATTTGGATTCCTGAATGTAATGTGAACTGTACTTTCTAGTAAGATGTGTGAATTTATAAAAGATATTGTAGCACTCCAGTTTTAGACTGAAATAATTTAAAAAGTAAAATCAAATACAGAATAGGCTGTTCTTAGTTATACCTTTCAAATCTATTTCAGTTCAGACTGTATTTACAGTGTTAATGTCTGTCTTGAAGAGACTACTAGACTTTGAAAGGTTTCTGTCCTTGCTTGCTATAATTCTTTTGGAAGATCATGTGGCTTTAGAAGAGATTTTTTTTTGATGTTTTCTTTTAATTTGGGGAAAAACACTAAACATGTTTTTGTCTATTTTTAAAAGAAGCTAATCATGTCAAAATATCACAATGAGGAAATACTGAGTATGTATAATAGGTTTTTAATGTATTCAGCATATGGTAAAAAGGGAGCCTGAAAAGATATATACAAGGACATAATAAATCAGTACAGAAGCATGCTAAACTCCTTAAAGTAGATAACACTGAAAGTCCTTTCTAGTTATTTTTCCAAACAATGAATAACTTGGTGAAAATTTTATTTTGCGTGAACCAAACTCTGAAGTGAAATAGTATGCCAGAACTCTAGGGAATCAGTTCCTCAGCAAGCCTAGTAAGTATAGACGTCTTACTCATCAGGGTAACTTACCCGTTCTTACAACCCTTTAAAATTAAAATCCATAGTTAAAAAAATTAGGAGTATCAATGCATGTATGGCAAAATATATAACTATAATGTTTGGATTATTAGCAAACAGCTATTTGTCTGCTTTTCTGTTCAAAAATTACTTTTCAATGGAACAAAACCATTGTAAGAGGGAATTAAAATTGGGAGTCAGTTTTAAGTATTTCACAATTTTAATTTCTGAATACAAGATTATCATGATACCAACTATTTAAAACCTAAGAAATTACTAAATAAAACTAGGGATAAAAAAACTCAGACTATGTTAGAGTAAGAAATCTTAGTTCTAGTTTCTAAGATACTTCACATTTGTGAGGTTAAATGAGTTTAACCTCTTTTAAGATGCATTATTAAGAGGCAGGACAGTCTCCATAACTATTTTGTTACAGCATCACAATCTAACAGACTTGAGGAGTTCTTTTAGTATCCAAAACAGATATAATCCTCAAAATGTACTCATGTCAAGTTGCGCAGGTATTTGATATTAAAAAAAAAATAATAAATGATAGTAAACTCTCTAGGAAAGAAGAACCTTAATATTAAATACAGTGAATTTTCTACTGAAGACCACCTACAGCAGATGGTTGAACCAGTACTTCAGCAGGACAAGAAAAAGAAATTAGTAGAACATTGCATAGTTATCCATCTCAAAAACTACTATAAATGTATTAAATTAATAGAACTAGTTTTGCCTGGTTATCAGTAAAATCTTAAATTAAAGGTATTCATAATGCCCAATTTTAGGATTTTAAAATATAACTATCTTCACCATAAGACAATGATTGTAGAAAGCCGCCGAAGTAGATCCCTCAAAGCAGCAAGTGTTTCAGCAATAGAAGTTTAATTTTCCTGTGTCCCTCTTTGCCCTTCTGCATTGCCCCAAGAGAGACTTCACTTTTTCCTGACAAGAGAAGGAACATAGGGAAGGTCAGTTAAACTTGCCATCCCTAATTCCTTGAATTGGCTTTTAAGGAAATGGACCTCACGTCCCCAGACCTTTTGTTTTGCACTATACAGATGCCAAGGCAGTTTTTACAAACTTGCTGACATGCTAGATACTTAACTGGACAAGATTGTATTATGGGTTCCCGCCCCGCCCCTGGAAAGAGGAAGACTCTTATGTCCCAGAACTATTGAACTGATTCATTTATCTGATATCTCTTAATGGACCTTTCTAAAAAGCACAGAGGGGCTACAGACATTCACTGCACATTTAGGGGCTTTGTTAAATTTCTAGTGTAGAGTAATTCAGCTGATGGCCGTAGGATTATAGGGTGGGAGGTTGTCTTTTTTTTTTTTTTTTTTTTGTGTGTGTGTGTGTGTCATTTCTCCCCCATCCCTCCCAGTAGTAAGATGTCTGGCACAGTCCTTTTTGTTTCAAGACAAACATTGGTTTATGATTTGACTTGGTGATCTTAATAGTCTTTTTCAACCTGATCCTATGGTTGTAAGAATCATCACATACACTGAATGCCAGAATAGTTCTGCCAACTGGTCTGAAGTTAGGACCCTTCCTCAGCCAAACTGTGTATATAATTTAATTTCCTATTACTGTAATCAATAGATGTGTGGTCATTTTTCTTAAAATAGGTTAGGGAACACTATATAAGCCGTGTGCTAGCTGTGTTACAACACAACCAAAATCACCCTCAATACTGTTGGCTGCAAAAAGAAAGAGCTCTTAAAGTTATTCTACTTTCAGCTATGCAATTACATGAAACATTTTGATGTTGGATCTTTTTTCTCATCTGTGTTTTCCATTGTAGATCTTTGAAACAGATGGCTTCAGTTTTATGAGATGTACAGCAGTACCTTCCATTAAATCCTGTGAACTAATAATCATATGTTTGTATTTTGTAAAGTGCTTACTGTGCCACTTTTACCTTTACAAGGCATCATGTTTCCTTTTTCAAGGAAGTTTTGCTCACACCTGAGGCTTAAGATGACTTTTTGCATTATCATCATTGGCATCCACTATTTTTTTTCCTAGATTTCACTTGGTGTATCTTTATCTCAGTTATTTCTGATAGTGTCTAGAAGTTTTGAGTAAGGATTGGAACTGTGTCATAACTTGCATTTAGGAGTGTGCATAACAAAAAAATTATGGCCATATCTGGTTTTATTATATCACTGCATCTCAAACAAAGGCGAAACCATATCACAAAGGATGTGGCTGCTGTAGCAGAATCTTTTAAATGTTCCTCCCACCCACTCCTCTTTTTTTTTTTTTTTTTTTTTTTTTTTTTTTTTTTTTTTTTGGTGTGTGGTGGGAGAGGTCTTTTATTCATGTTAGGCAGGAAATTGAAATCTGTATGGATTGGCCTGCAAAAAAAGTGTTAGGATTTTAAGTTTAAACTGTACCTTTATGTTTTCTAAACTCATTGTATTAAATAAGTTTTGGTGTGGTATGGAATGGATTTGCGTCTCTACCTTAGAGATTTACTAAATATGGCTTACAATAATGCACTTTACGTAATTCTCCTCTAAAATAAAAATGATGTTTATGAACGAGAGAAGGATCCCATCTTCAGACATGCTGTAACTTTTTCAAATAACTAAGAATAGATTTTTGGCAGCTGCTGATACTCTGAGGGGATCTAAATCACTTCAGGGATAATGTGAAGCCCTGTTCGCTGTAGGAGACATTTCATCTGTCCTCTGCATGTGTTCTGGGGCTGGATGGTCAGGCAGCAGTTGCTTGCTCTTCGATTGAAGGCTTTGCTGTGTAATTATGTTAACATGCCTGGTATTGTCATCTTTCTCTAAGTCTTAGCCATGTAGAAAAATTTGTCTTTGGGCTAAAGGATGGATGAGGAATTTTTCGACAGAGTTTGCTCAGCAACAGCTATGCAGTCATGCTTGACTGGGACATCCTCAGGCATTAAGCAGGGCCTACATTTCCCTTAAGGATTTCCAAACTTTTGGAAGCTTGTTCAAGCTGCTTTACAGTACCTCTAATCAGACTGCCATAAACTGAAAAATGCCAGGCATTTCTGTGCATGGGTGTAAATGAGCTGTGTGGATACAGCTGCAGTAAGAGCAGCAGAGGAGGAAAGGCCATGTGCATTTATTCCAGTCCCGGAAGTCCCAGACAAAGATGGTAACCCAGCATGCTCACGCAGCTTCTGTCTTCCAAAGTAGAAACGAATTCTCCTCAGGATCCCATTCATCAACCTGATCTGGGGCACGCATTCCAGCATCCTGAGCCCCATGCTTTACTGCCTCTGACTTTTCCAGATCTGAACCCCAGCCTGTGCTCTGTCACATGTGCCAGTCTAACCTTGTGCTCTCCCCCTCCCAACTGCAGGTCTTGCTCTTTCCGAAACAAAACACAATCCTGCACTCACTCCTCTTTCCCTTTCCTGCTCCCATCTAATCCACATCTGCCCCGCACACACCCACTCTGCTCTCCTGTGCTGCTCCTACCTACTGATGTGCAAACCGACACAATTCATGCGTTAACCCGTGGCACAGCCCCATGCCCTATAGCACTGCCTATACCCCATGGTGGCTTCCTCCCATCTGCCAAGTCGGAAGTGCAGGTCCCAGGTGGCCTGGCCTGGTGGCTGCGGGCACCCACAGACATGGGGCAGCTGCTGAGAGCAGGAAGCTTTGGTTGGCCAAACAGCCATTCTTGTCTGGCTGTTCCTATATTAGGCCAAGCCCGGGAGGCGCAGCACCGGCTCAGCACCTGCGCTGCTGACACGGGGCAGGTAGCGCAGCGCAGGGCACCGCCAGGCAGCCCTCTGGGCCACCGGGTGGGTGAGCGCTTAAAATGACATGGTGGTGAATGTGAGTGTTTAGCACTAGATGGAAAAGGACTACGTTAAGCTGAAGTTATTTCACCTGCTAACTTGTTTAAATTGTGGAGGACTGTGTTTATTTCTCTTTTTCTTTGTAGAAGGTAAGGAAAGAATGCTGCATTTGCTGCATGGTCTACACAACCTGTTTTTATTTTTGCGGGTTTTGTTTCCCTGTTTTTTACAACAAATACTTGGCAAATATGTGTCACAAGACATCACTGTGTCACCGTGTCTCACTCACCATGTCGTTCAGCATGAAGTGATCCATGTACCTTCAAGGAAACAGACTTTAGAAAAAAAGTTTGAAACGACATTGAAAATGGACATTTGAAATATACCATGAAAGCAGGGGCCAGGCATTTACCTGGAATGAGATGAATTTTGGTAAGTGGGGAAAACCTCAGCAAGTTGGTTGGTTGAGGCCTGGGTTTGAAGATAGCCTCGCCTGCTCTAACTGTGACAAGAGGAAGACTCTTTCTTTAAAGAAAGCCAGAAAGGCAAGCGCTCTCACATTTTCTGCTGACAGAATAAAATTAGATTAAGTGAATAGCAGAATAATATTTCTACATGATAAAATTGTTCTCAGTGTGCTCTTCAGTCTGTCACTTTCTCGGAGGAGTGGTGAGTAGTATTTTCTGTCTTTCCTTCCACCACAGCCCAGTATTTTCTTTCCCCATCCCCCAGATAACATTCATGCCTCCTTAAATTTTCCAGCCCATTAGCATCAAATCAAGAGAAGATGGTGAACAAATTTTCTCAAGAAAGTCTTAGGACAGAGAAGCGCACCTTGATTGAAATCTTTTGAAAAATACTCTATTCTTAGAGTGAAAATCGATGAGAGAAGTTTTGTGTGAAGGCTGTGACATCAGAGACATTTTTAATATAATTTCTTAAATGAGAAATATATTTTTTCACTAAAGAAAATTACTCTTGAAAGTGTTCTAAAGTTCCAAGGACTTCAGATCAAGTATTTGCCCATTCAAGTCTGAAAACAGCCCTAAAATAGAGTTCAAACTCCATATTTAAGTTTAAAATGCTAAATTGGGTAACTTCTTTTTATAGAGGACACAAACCTCCACACTACCTACAGCTTAAGTTAAACCTTGCCCTTTTTATTGCAGTGAGAGCCAGCCTTACCTAACCGTGGTCTAACCATGTTAATATATTAAGCCAAATCTAAAAATACTGAAAAGAGAAGGTAGTTTGGCATGCCTCATGCTTTACGTGGCTTGTTATATTTATCAACTGTATATATGGTTTCTAAATTAGTAGAAAAATGTGGAAAGCAAAGCTTAAGCAGACCGAAATTCCTTGGAGATGGGATTCCAAGGAGAAAAAGATGCTCTTCAAATCTCTGTTCATAAAAATAAATATTCATTAAACATGCAGGAGAGAGACGTAGTTTACCCATGTATCTATTCTCTTGAGTTTCGTGAGGCTCTTTGAGCCTGGTTTTTCCATGTTGGCACAGAAGCTAGAAAAACTGATTTGCTTGTATATTTAGGCTTGGTTTCTCCTTGCCTGGGAAGTGGAGGAGTTGTTATTAGCTATTACTACTAAAATGAAATCTGATTTCAGGCTATATTGAATGAAAGACTGTCTTGCTGCTGCATTGCATAAGGCCCAAAGTATAGACAGGACTCAGAACCTGCTGCTGTGGAGGTTGCCAGATATTTGTTGTTTGCCACATTTTAAACAATTACAAAATTTCTACCATATCTTCAGAGCACAGCTTCCTTCCCTGCCCCCTCAGCCAGCTTTCCCTCCCTCCATCTACCCCTTCCCTTGGCTTTGCTTGTAGCTGTAAACGCTTGCTGTTCCTGCAGATCAGGCACCAGTTTCTGCTGACTATGTACATTTATTTATGTTAAAGCATTCTGCAATATTAGGTCTGCAAATGGAAGCCAGTGAAAGATGGTTTTGTAAAGAATTTAACTAAAGCTTTTGAGAGATGGGGGGAGAAATAATTTGGACCTTGAATATGAGTGAAATGGATGTGTAACAATTTAATACAAAGTTCACAGTTCTTGATGATGAGTTAACATTCATTTCAAAACCTGGTAACTTAAGTGTTCTTAGGAGACATGAGTCAAGTTCGGCTGTGCTTTTTTTTCAGAAATTTTTAAACAATTTCTAATATCATTGTGGTTTTAGTGACACACAATGCAAAAGAAGTGGAGTTTAAAAGAAATTACACTGTGTGTATGATGTGTAACCTTACTTGAGGTTTTACTTGCATTTCCATTTTTCACGAATGAAATGTTTTAGGGTTTAATTAGAGCTAATATCCAGGGAAGAGGTTTCTAGTACATAGTGTTACAGAGCCAGGAGGTGGTTGTATAATGCAAGAATAAACGATTGCTAATTTTGTTGGCAAATTTACACTATTTTAGTAATAGAGCAAATATTTAGACACTATTTCTAAAAAACTAACCAAACAGGTATTTAGTCAGCCTCTTTTTATCTAAACATCACTGTTTCTTCAAATCAGACATCCATCAAATGGCAAACTTAAAATGGGATCTAGAGATGAGGGTAGACTCCAGCTTTCCGAAACAATGGTCAAATATTTGAAATAAGAGACGCTGTTTTATCTGTCCACAGTCCTCCTCTTGTCCACCTGTTTGCTCATAGTATTTGACCAGGAACTTGCTTTGTAGTGTTTTCCTTACTGCTGTCCTTGTATTGTGTGGATGCACTTCCACACAGCTTCTGTGAGGATGAACAGGACTCAGAAAAAAAGTCTTCAACTTTTCCCTGAATCATGCTGAATGCAGCTGGCTTGCTCACTGAGAGAAGTTAGGTGGCCTATGGAAACGCTGATACACCAATCTTCAATTACAGTCTTAGATCTTCCTGTCTACACAAAGGACCAAAATAAGAATGTTTCGGCATCTTTTTTGTTTTTATAATCCTTATTTGTTACTGCTTTGTTTAGCAGAGTTTGTAGTTATTATCTGAGTGTAGTTCTTGTAATTTAATAGTCATCTATGTTGACCAAAGGCTGTTTTTTCTTGGGACAACAAATTAAACAATTCCTGAGAAAAATAGAAGAGTTTGCACAAATTGTAAGTTACTGTACTGTATCAAAGTTTCTAGGTACACAGTTTTTTATCAGTTATGTTGTTCTGGTTTTGTCAGGCATGAATTGCAGAGATTTTCAGAAGCTTAGCTTTTGTTAAGACCTGAAAGCACCTTGTGGGAAGTACTGGTCTCTCATTCCACTTTGTTCATTTCCACTGGTTTAGACTGTTTTCTTCCTAATCTAGCACCTTTGACTGTCAAGTAAATTGGATTATTTCAGTACATTGCCCTCCCATTAAACCTTAGATTTCTCCTAAGGTATTGTATACTCTCAACTAAGTTGTTGGGTTTTTTTCCATTATGCATTCTTGATTTAGAGGTATATATATCTTCTTTGGAAGATAAGTCTTCCAGCATCTATTGTGCAACAAGCTTTGGAGCATGTAGGAAGAATACCCCAGTGAGTTTTAGCTATATGATTTCATAATAAAGATATCCAAAGGTAGCTTTGAAACAAAAGTAGGCATTATCAACACTATCTGAAAAATAACTACCTGACAACTTGCACTGGTACCAAAATCCTGAGATCTCAGTGTAGAAAATCCTTCAGCTTGTAAGAGTTGGGCTTGCTTGCAGCTGATGGTGTGTCAGTGTCTTTTCTGTGACCAAGGACTGACTGTACCTCGAGATCTCCTGAGAAACTTTTCCCTAGAGCCTGACTCTTCTTGACTGTGTGCTTGGGCAACAGAAAATCTTCTCAAAAATGCCTCTGGGATATACTGAAATGGCAGTAGAAGCTGATCCTTGGTGTGGTGAATCTTTTTTGATCTTTATAACAACTATTTTGCGGCAACTATCAATTGCCATGCAGTTGATCTTTTACTTCAAGAACATCAGTGTATTCACTGAAAGCAGTACTTCCTTAGGCAGAGAAACTCCAGAACCAAACCAACCAACCAACTAACCTATTTTTGATTTTCCTCTCAACTGTTGACTTTTGGAAGTTATGATACAAAAGTAGAAAACCAGAACAGGTAAAGGCAAGGTATTTGGGGATCTTAAATAGGTTTTTTTTTTCTGAAGCTGTATTAAAATGCTGTGCTAATTACACACATTATTTGGGGATTTTATGTGTGTTTATATGTTTTGCCTTTTTCTTGGAAACTAACCAAAGAGCTTGAGGATTTAAGAATTTAAATTCCTTTACAACTCATTTTTAAGAATTATGTTTGTTAGAGTGTAACTTTCTTAAAATATGAAAATGTACACCTTATTAAAATAATCAACTGTGACCACTTGAGCAAGCATTCAAATAAATGTTAGACTAAACGAATCAGTAATATTCAAGTATTATTCTATTTTTATTAAATGAGGGTTTATTACACTTCTGGTGGTGTGAAATCCCTAAGTGTGTAGTTCCTTAGTGACTACCTAAACAACACTTTTTTGTATATTGCTTTTAATGTAAGTTTTTCATTCTTTAACATTTGTAATGCACATTTGGAGCCTTGCCACTTCAGATTCAGACTTTTGTGTTAGAACCCTTCACTTTTTAAGTGATTCTACGCTAGCCATGGCACAGATGCCCACAGGACTCCGTTTTAGCTCACAGACTACTGAGTTATTTGGTGATGGTGGCTTTAGAAGTGCAGTGCTGCGTGTATATGGCAGAGTACCAACTGCTGTGCACAGATGAGAAATTCTTAATTTAACAGTTTCTCTAATTTTGGTGTATATAAAGGTTACAATAACATGCACATTAGGATTATTATTAATCCAGAGACTGTAAACATGGTGTCTTAGTAACTTACCAGTAGTAGGAAAGAAGCTCGGAGTAGAGCCACTTCAAAAATACTCTGCTTGCCCGAGCTGAACTCGTGTTGACATTTAAATAGGGTGTCATGTTCCACAACACATGAGAAACAATGCTTGGCAAGAAGACCATTTCAAGAAGTGTACAGGAAAATGGGTCTACTTTCTCTTTTCCCAGTGGTGGAAGAGCTATTTTGGTGCTGGAAGCTGTTCCTGTGTGAAGTGTATGGGAAAGAAATAACAAAAGTACGCTGAACCTGAAGAAGGAAAAAAAAATATATTTTACAGAGGGTAGTGCAGAAAAACCTTACAGCCATACTTTTACCTGGGGAAACTAGAACCTGCAAGAAGCAGCTTTGGAGAACACTAGTAGCTAAGATCTTAAAGAGATTGGGCTTTAGGAAAAAAATCACTTGGAGGAAGTAGGAGCTTTAAAAGTACTAGCTGTACTAAGTGTTGCTTCTGCAGGAGTGCTGGTGGTATTCCACGGTTGAGTCATTGGCAATAGTAGAAATAGCAGGGATTAATCTTTAACTGGTTTGCCATTTGCCTGATTTTAACACACTGCTGCCGGATCAGTTAAGTATATTATGAATAATATAACAAAGCAAATATTTGTAATATCTTTACTGCTAGCCCAGGTATATATATAGCTATTCTATTACCTGCATGTGGGACACAACACATTAAAACTACATAATTAGCCTATCACTTAAAGTAATAGCTTGAGATGCAAGCTGCTGCTTTGCTTGGATTACCCTTAGATACTCAGTCAAGAGTCCGATAAGTTAAAACTTAATTTTCAAAACATACTATTTTCTCCTTGTTTTCTACATAGATGAGTAGAAAGAGTAAAATCTTGGGCACGTTGTGGTCAGTAGAAGCTTTTGCTTGGCTTGAGGTATACATCATATTTATCCAAGCATAAGATAAATCTAAACAAGCTGAGGGAGAGATTGACTGGAGAGTCCATTTTCTAACTTTTCTTGACAGGAATAGTTACTCTCCTTGTTCTTCTGAATTCTTCCTGTGATGTAGGAGAACAGGATTGTTACAGAAAAAGCTTCCTGAGGGTTATGAGAGATAAGAGTAAGAATTCAGTCGTCAATGATTTAAGAATTTTTTCCACTGGTAACAAGTATCATGTAGTAGGTCATTCCTTTATATTTTAAACTTACACAACTTCATGCCAAGGAAGGCAGGAAACTGATGTTCAGACGGTTAGTCCATACTGTGCAAGGGCATCTGTTGTAACAACAGTGTGTACTGGGTAAGACTGGTTTCTTTCAGGAGGAATTGGTTTGAATTTCTCACAGAAATAGGAGTATTCTAGCTGCCCAACTTCTGCTTAATAATCATACTGGGCTATTTTTAACAGGATTTATTAAACTTTGCCAGGAGCAGGATAGATCAGTGGGGGCATCCAAGAGCAGGGCTGTCAGTAAGGCAATGTATGCACTTTCTAAATTGCCGGGTTGTGAGAACATGCCTTCTAGTTGGCCTGTGGTAAAAAGGACCTTTTTCATACTGATGCTTTTAAAAGCTGCCTGATTGAGGTTATTTCCACTATCAATGAGGGTTGTTTATGTTTCTTTTTACTATTCTAGCTTTGGGCCATGTTTTCTGCACGTCCTCTATACATACTAAGTGTTACTTAAAAGTGTTGATGAGCATATTGATTTAATTTTCAATTCTTGTCCTTCATTTTACTAAGCAGTTTCTAGCCTCTACAGAAAAACTCCTTTTGAAAATGCATTTTTCATATTTTCTCAGCCCTGAATAAGGGGTAATGTTAGGATAAAAAGGGGGAGATTATGCAAAACAAGTTCAGCAACTTGAAATCCCCATGTTGTGAGGGTTTGCTTGGTTTGTTTTGAAAGCCAGTCCAATCAAATTAAAAGCAGACAAAACTAAATTTGGTTCAAAGTTGGCTCACCTCAGGTTTCAGCAGGAGCTGTGAAAGCCAAGTTTAAATTGGGACAGGAAGGGAGGGAATGTGGTCAATAGCCTTAAAGTTGAGCATTTTAAATAGGAAATCTGTTTATGCCTCCAATAGCACTTGCTGTTCTGATTTGTTTAGAAAAACTAAAACAATTCAGAACAGTGGAGTTGCTTGGAATGAGCTAAACTTTGTCAGAAATTTAAGCTCATCTCCAGGCTTTGATTCATCCAGTTAAGTGTTGTAAGTGATTCTGAACTTGACTTAAGGCACCATCTTGGCATTACTTTCTTCATTTTCTTTGTTTCCAATACTGAGCAAAGCATTAATATTTCCTAATCTTAAAAAAGATATTGTATAACTTATTCCATATGCTTTTCTAAGAGAAGTTCTGATTTTATCATAAATATTAAAATACTGTTTCAAGACAATGTTAATGAGTATAATGTGAGATCACAAATATAAGTCATGAGAGGTTTTTTGGAGGGAAATATATTGATATGGCTCACTGCTGAAATGGGGCAGGGTTATTTGGCTTATTTTTGATAGGAGAAACAGAAGAATAAGTGCTCACTCAGAGATGAAAACTAAGGAGAGTATAATTGCTAGATGAAGATTTTTGTCTGGAACGAACACTGTCTCCTTCCCAAAATCTAGACTGAATTTTCTGTAGGCAGGGTCTTTGCAGTATATATTATATTTCTTTTCATTCTTTAGCTTAACCTGCTTCTCCTTCCCTCATCCTTATTTCTCTTGTCACCCTGCCACCACTCCAAAATACCAAGGTTTTCAACAGGGCAGTTCTCACAGCAGTCTGCTGAAGCACTGAATCACTAGTGACTTAAAGCATCATCTTTGCTGATTCACTAATGCTCCTATCTGGACAGTTCAATGATTTGTATAATATTTTGTATTTATATATGTACAGTTTATATAATTTGTGCAATACATTGTATTTATGTAATTCATGCATATAGTGGGGACAGGAATTCTATTCAGATTACTGCATTAGGAATTCAGGGGCTGTTGTGGAAGAAGATAACTACATCCTTTTATTTTCCACATCTTTTAGAATTTAGGAAAATTCTCAATCTGTGAGAAACAAATTTGGCAGAAAGTATACATGCACATGCAATTGGAATTGATATGGTCCTTAATTTAGTTCATATCAAGTTGCCATTCATACATTTATTACATGTGATGCTCACAATCCAAATCAGATCTTGCCTCTTTGGGGTCGGTTTGCAAATTACTGATTAGAATGTTTTAGGTACCTTTAATGTAACTGTAGACAAATCTCAAGAGTCTACGCCTCTTTCAGATCTGGCAGCTGTAATGAGATGATGTTAGGAAGTAGCCCAGTATTTGCAGTCCAGATGTGGTGCATTCAGATGATTTGTAATGGTAGTTCATGGTCTTCCAGAGTTGTAAGTTTTACAAAATTCATTGAGAAATGTGAGACATACACACATGCTATCTTTGCTCTGTCCCTAGTAAGTACTAGCAGCAGTCTGGACATCTTTGCGGGAACACTGCAGCCACCCTTCAGCTCTGCTGAATGGTATAGGGCACAACTTGAGTAAGTTGGCAGAGCTGGAATTGTAATGTGATGCAGAAGATCATGCACACATTATAAAAAAGAGGTGATTTCATAAATCTCTGTCAGCAGTGAAAGGGAGGTGAATCATGGTTTGTAGGCTTGGTGAAATGTTAGTGAAAAGTGTATTGTTAGTGGCATAAGAGTGAAGAAACTGTGAAACTTGGCAGGTATTTCATTCTACAGGAAAGAACACAGTATGTATTTGACAGCATTTAGATTGGTAATCCCTGAGTATCAGGACTCTAGCGCCAGGATTTTCTGTAGGTTTGCCCTAGATCATGAAACACACGTTGGTCAGGGAAGGGGTTGAAACTACGTAAGGGTCGAGGCTTTTCTAAAGAATAGCAAAATCCCTTATATTTCCTCTCCCCACCACAGCCACAAGCTCTGCTTCCTTCCCTGGTTTTACCAGAAACAAAGAGCATGGTACTCATATTTGGGGAGCA
Source organism: Falco naumanni (assembly GCF_017639655.2). Lineage (NCBI taxonomy): Eukaryota > Metazoa > Chordata > Aves > Falconiformes > Falconidae > Falco > Falco naumanni. The sequence continues at coordinate 59,632,767 of NC_054056.1, read as the reverse complement.
GGGAGATTGCCTTAAAGAAACTTGAAAGGAAACTAAAAGGAAAGGGTTACTCTGATCCTTCATGCAAGGGAAGGGAATGTGGAGCTGACAAGCATTCCTCCCACTAATTTCCCTCTTCTGTCAAATACCTATATTATTTCTTTGTCATCTGGATTCTCTGCATCTGGATCAGGATCTTCTCTCTTCTCCTTTCTTCCCTCCACCTGCGCTAAATTTTACTGCTGCTGAGCATCGCCCTTTTATTCCCAGAATTTTTCACTATAGCTTCATTTCCCTTTCTTGTTAGCTCTTTTCTTCATTCTTTAATTTTCTCAGCCCTGCAAGCATGCATTCATATATGCAGTTTGTCTTTCCAAAATTATTTTAATTCTACAGAATTTTGCTATACTCTGCTAACATTTCTTCAAAATAATAAAAAAAAAATCTACAAATGCCAATTGTAGCATTTCTTTTACCATTTTTCAAATTTCTGCCAGTCATGTTATGCAAACTGATACTGTTAGAGCACAGTTCAAATTCAGTGCTTAGCCTGTCTCTTCCATCCACATTGCTCAGGCAAAAACTGATAAGCTAGAAATTAATTTGGATATATAGTTTTTGCAGCTGCACTATCTCATGAGTATAAAGCATGTGCCTGGGGTAACATTTGGACTCTAAATCTTGCTTTCTTTTTGGTTTTTTGACTGTACAGTGAGTGCCATACTCTAAAGACGGGGGAAAGTGTTGAGATAGAGAACATATTCGCAGTCTGAGCCATGGTTTGATCTGTCACCTTCATACTACAAGAAAAGAATAGCAACGTTTAGAAGAGTTAAATTTGGGAGGAGAAAGAAAAAAAGTTAGCTGTATCTCAGCATGTCATATGCATTAACAGATGCTCAAGTTAGCAACATTAATGTTACCAGATTCCTCTCCCTCCCCTTGCCCCAGTCCCCAATATATGTGCCAAACTTTGGGGCAATCCAAAAAAAGGCCAATATATTTTGTTTTGTTTCCTGATCTATTGGAAAAGTACCCTTTTACATAGAAGGGCGTTATCTGTTTACGTATCACAGGAGAAATTTGACTTTGCAGACATAATGAGGAGGCAGTTTTTCATTTTCAGGGGTTGGCAGTTGCTAAGTGTGTAAAAACATTCTTAGTTCTAACCAAGAAGAATCTCCAAAGTTTCTCTTTGTGTAACAGCATTAGTGATGATTTTGCTCTTTCTCGTCAAGCAGTTCACCTATAAAACTTACAGTTCATAAAAATGTGCTATGACAGACCCTCAAATGGCGTGCTTGGGTGAGCTAGTCTGCTCCTCTGGAAGAGGTAAAGACTCATCTTGGCAGCACAGTTTCTGCAAAGGGAAATAGTGTCTCACTCATCTAGAATTATCTGAATGTGTTTGGAGAGTAGTGAAGCAAAAACAATCAGCAGGCAATTTCTCATATAAAAGGTCTTTCACAAGTTTCATCAGGGGGGTCAGCTAAAGAACTGAAATGGTCATGCAGAGAGTGGCAGAGTATTCTCACGATACTAGTGTTTTGTCTGTTTCTCTGTTTTAACAATGGATTTACGAGAAAGTTTTATGTCTTTATATATCTGTCAGTAAGCAAAGGAGATATTTTGGCTACTCAAATCAAGAAAAGGCTGAGGAACTTGGAAAGGGACCAAGCTAGGGGAATGAGCTGGAAGATTTCTGCATTTATGTCATCGGAGAGCCTATAATTTTGGCACAGTTACAGAAAATAGAGATTTCTTTTTTGCTTTTGAGACATAAAGTACAATACTTGCTTTATATTTTTTAAAATACCAAATATTTTTTTTTTACTTCCAAAAGCAGTTTAAATAGCTGTGATCACATTTTAAGCTCTCCTCACAAGATCTCCATTTGTTTTTTACAGCTGTCTGTAGGTTTGCTTTCAACAGATCTCAGACTTGTTTGTCTTTGCTGATTGTCATTTGAACAGTTTTAACTGTGATGTGTGGCAAATAACATTTCAGCTACTCACTCAGATAGTCTTCACACTCCACTGCTTGTCCCTGTTCAGCATATCACTTGTTGCACTTCTTCCCCCATTAACACAGTTGTGAGGTCTGGCCAGGTATATATTCCTTCAGTCCCTGTTTCTCTTGATGTGTTGCATTAAACCTCCCTTCATCTCACTGTTATCTCTGTAATCTGCTTCTCGTTATCTACCAAAGCTTTTGGGGGATTAAAATTTTGCTTTAAATACTCTAGGTTTTATTAACAGTTGCCTTCCTACCTGTGCTCTTGAGTAACATGCAAGCTAGAGCTAAAACAAAGAATCAGTAAATAGAGATGCCTCTTAAAATGTCAGTAGTTTAAAATTCAATGCATACGCATCCATAGATTTAGAGAGAAGATGTAGAGCCTTTCTTTGATGTCAGTACTAGAGATTCTAGAGATGGTATTTGTAGAGACTATTTTGGGAGAGGGGATCAAAGGACTGTTGAAATTAAATATTAATGAAATCAGGAGGTATCTAGGAAAAATTCTGCCACCTCCAACCTCAGTGGTTGTCAGGTATTCTTTAGAGACTTAGAAAAAATTGGTTGCTGATGAATTATTTCATTTTCAAAAAAATACGAAAGCTTGATTGATTGTGATGTTGGTTGTCTTGTTATGACCTAATTTATCTTTCCTCTTTTTCAATTCAGATCTTAGTGAGAATTTTATAATTTACTAAGTACTGCAAATACAGTTTCAAAATAAATTTGTAGGGGGGTAGTTATGTGTTAAAAAGAGAGAGGAAAGAGAGATGTATTTCATATCTGCATATTAATGTATCCATGTTTATATTAACTTGTGTTCCTCAGGTCTGCTTGAGCTTCTTCATATGCTGCTTTAAGGCTCTGGTCCATCAGCTCTTTCCCCTTCTGCAATCTCATGCTTTTTAATACTCTGTTGTTTGGGAGGAAGTCACCTGGAGCAGTGACTCCAACCCATTTTGTAGCTGAACGTTGCTTGAGAAAATTACCATGTTTGTTTATTTGGAGCATTTGGGCTTTTTCAATCACAGAAAAATTACTTTGCAGAATGAAAGAGGAACTGACTAAATTTGAAACAATTAAATGAACCATATTTGTCTTCGTAACATGAAGCCTATACCCACCTCTCATGCCCCAATTTGCCAAATCACTGGCATCATTGGAGTCTCAGGTGATACTGGAGATAAAGTATTTCACCCTAAGATGTGCAGCATGTAGTTGGAAATGTTTTGATGATAGATACACTGGGCAGGAGATGGATCTGTGAGAGGTGAATGGGTTGATGTTGGGGTTGGAGGGCTTCGGTGGAAAGCAGAAGAAAGAAACTGGAAATGGAGAAACAGCAGCAGGGGTGGGTGGTAAGAACCCTCCTTAAGATGTATGTTTGTGGCTACAGTGGTGACACAGCAAGGATAATGGGGACACCTGCCAGTTCTGCGTATGTATATAATGAATGTACGGTTAGGTAGTGAGCTACTGCTTTCCACAAGTTCGAACATACTGAGTTTTAGTGGGTGAGGTCTGTATTCATGGAAGTCATTGTCTTAAGGTTAAATGCCTCGGCTTATTCACACCAGAACTTCAGCTGCCACTGTTTTATCTAGATGACCATACTAAACGAGAACTAACTAAATGTTCAGCATCAAGTGCTCCAAATTCTTGTCATTTCTGAAGTAGGCTGTTGAGTTCTTCCTCATAGTGTGATCTCCTGCTTACACTGTGAAAGCCTTCTTGGCTGAAAACAGTTTGAATGTGTAAATACAGCTCCAAGATTATCAGTTACAATCCTCACACTGTACAGTGTTGCATTCTTCAACCTTATTGCGTATTTGGCATCACCTTGCACTAAATGTGGTGGCTAAATCCCCCAAACTAACAGATTATTATTTTTGCCTTTAATTTGGGCTTAGGGAGCAACTGTTGTGGAAACCAGTCTCTTTTTTGCATTTGAGACCACAATGGACAGCACTAATAGCTTATTGGTACCTCAGAGCAATGATCTGCTGCTCTCCAGTTCTTTGCATGGTATTGTGCTTTACTATTGTAATTGAAGAAGTTGCTTTTAAACAGAAGTAAATTAAACAAGAAGGCAAAAACATTGCATGCGACTTGAGAGACTTGAGATCCCAGGGTTTTTTTAACGTGACCTACAGTTCAAAGCCACTTCCATGTGTTCTGCAGAAACCACGCTACTGTGAATGGTGATGCTCATCTTCCAGCTGGAGCAGGCCACATGTCCTCACGTGCCTGTGGAAGAGTCTTGTGCATTGTAATTCCTTCCCACCAAATGACCAGGCATGTATCTTCTGTGGCCAAAATGCAGACTCCTGCATCTCATACTGGTTATGGAACAGCTTGCTGTCCTGTAGCTGGAGCATGCCAAACATATGGGCAGAGGAATGTTTTTAGACCCTGTACTGCATGTGGCAGTGAAGTCGCTGTGGAGGAAGAAGGGAGAGGACTGCACAGACGGGGTGATGGGAGCAGGTCCTCTCTGATCCACTCCTTTCTCCCACGTAGAGGAAGAGAGGGTAGGGCTTCAGAGCTGATGTCTTCTGATGTCTTGAACCTGGCTTTTAGAGGAGACACCCCTTTGCTGTGCTTTGCCTATGATTCAGCAACCATACTCACGTTGATGAGGATGGCTTCACTGAAGCCTTTATTTTTAAGACAGCTGTAGTGGTGTCTGATGTTACGCTAGTCTGAAGGCCCCTGTTAATTTTTATCAGTAGTGCTTTGATAGATTGGTTGATGCATTGTTTGACAGACCTGTAGCATAATTGTTGATGCCATTTTGGCAGTAGCTTATCATACACTTGTTTAGGGTTTTTTGCCGTCGTCTTGCTGCCCGTTCTGGGGCTTGAAACTGTAAAGAATGACACAGCTAGTGATCTGCAATAAAATTCAGGTCTTTCTTTCCTTCTTTAGAGAAATGAATTATAAATGTCCTTGTTGCCAAGCACTTGATAACTATATAAGTGGGAGAACCTCTCAGTGATATACCTTAATAGCAGAACTAATGATGTTTGAACTTAAGTCTGTTTGTTGAGACTTCATTAGCTTTTCAGCTGAGAAAGTGAGTGGGGGAAAATGCACTCCAAACACGAGTTGTGCACTGGGGCACACCAGGAGACAAGCAGCCAGCTAAGTAGCACTGCTTTCTCACTATTAAACTGCTGTTGCTTTTTTCATGAATTACATATATTGTGAGGTCCTTTCACCTTTTACTTTATGTCTGGGCTGAATATTTTCATTGTTTTAAAGTTCGCGTGTGTTTATGTGCCTGAAAAGTGTTTGTGTGTGTGCACGTATATATGTGCACCCTTCTTTTTTCCTTCAGGTTTCTGTAGTATGTTGTCATGACTGAAGATCAAACATATGAGCTGGTTTTTTTACATAGTGATGAGTCCTTTGACCATCCTGTTTAGGGTTTGGTTTTGTTTTGATTTTGATTTCAAACTGTCTTCTTCCTAAACACTGAATTGTGACTGGCTTAGAAGCATGCTAACCGGTTCACTGTGTTGAAGGGTGGTCCCTATATTAAACTACTTGATGTCCTGCAGCAAACTTTTTCAGTTTTTTAAGATAAGAGGATCTTATTATAATCATAAAGGTGGAATCCAGTACTTTGTATTACATTCCTGGATTTTATTTGCAGAAGAGCCCCCTTTTAATGAGAGTAAATTCCTAGTGCTAAGAGCCAAAAATCATGTTTTACTGTTTATTTTTTACTATTTGGCATGTCCTCAGACAATTTGTTTGTTGTACTGGATCATCACGGGGTCTGTTAGATCATCTAATTGAAAAAAAAGGGAGTTTGTTGTCCTGGAACGTCTCCAGAAGTTGTTTGTTCCACAGCCAAGTCCCTCCTATGCTCTAACTCTGAGGTCATCTCTGTAAGTCACATTTATTATGTTTAATTTATTTCCCTGTTATGCACTTGAAATCTAAGATTTTTTAATTAAATATGTGGCATAAAGTGTATTTTTAAAGTAACAATGTAAATGTATCTCTAAGGTTAGTCACCTGGCCTTCAGCCTTAGGTTGAAGGTTACTCATTCTGCACTCCAACAGAAATGCACTGATTATCATTGTTTATGATATTTACATCTATTTCTAAGATAAAGATAAGGTACTGACCGATAGGGAAGGTTTTTTAAATTGATATGTATTTTTGTTTGTGAAAAATACCAGCATGCTTTGCTTTCAATGTTTTCACATCTGATTTTTCAGGAACAGTAGACATCTAACAACATGCTCTATCTACCAATGTCAGGCTTGCACAGTACACCTTTTTTTCTGTTCAGAATGTCCCAAGTTCTTTCTACAGCAGCTTTAATCAAGCTTTTCTTGACAAGTATGTTTGAGGGTAGGGTGTGTCTGGTTTTCTTTTATTCAAGATCATTCAAAATCTAATCTGCCTCTTAAAAGGTGCACTGAGAAATGGAGTTGCTCTTTAGGATTTTTATATACTGATCTATGAACATAATTTTTTCAGGAAACAGAAGTCTTTCTTACTGCCGCTTTTGAACGAGCGAGATTTTTATGCCCCGTAAATCAGGAAGGAGAGTTTCAAAGGGCTAGTTCCTATCTTTAGGTAATTACATATGCAGTGCAATCTTCTGAAACATGTATCATCTGTGTCAAAAAGGAAACAAGACTGCTGCTGACAGCTCTTACCTCATGAGCATGAAATTTGGGAGAGAGGGGGTTTTAAAGTTTGTATTGTTCTTTTATGATGGTTATGAGTTGTTATACAGCTGCGTGAAATCATCTATATGATTTCCTGCAAAACTGGCGATGTGGGCATTGATTATTGCAGTGGATAGCAGGTATTGAAGAGGCCCCAAGTAAGAAAGTAGGAAGAGCAGAGTGGTGGGTTTGGTTTTTTTTAAAGTGAGCAATTTATCAAAAAAGACATCTATAAGAATTAGAGAATGTAATCTGTCATAAAATGATAGGTTAGTCCTGACAATTAGACTTAGAAAGCAAGTAAAGGAGATCAGGGTGCATTAAGAAAAGGGAGATAGTATTGCTTAATGTGCTTACTTCCTACTCTAAAGATAGCTATCTAGATAAAAATGTCAGTGGTATTATGGAGTAATTGTAGACCAGGATGTTTTCAGTTCGCTCCAGCTGCTTGACCTTGCCTAGCTGTTGACTGCAATGCAACAAGCCATGTTGCGATCAGCACTTTCTCTGGGCTGCTGTGGAAAGTTATAGGGATGCCCATCTCTATAGGGCTGTCTCTGTAGGTTTTGTGGGCTATTGTACTGAACACTGTTTGCTGCAGATTTTTCAAACTCAAAGCAAAACTGTTTCGTGTGCCCAGCTCAGCTCTGCTGTGCTTCTCAGAACCACATGGGTGCTCACGCTGGAATAATTCATATTTTGGGCTGTCCAGCCCATCAGGAGCTAAGGATTAAAAACTGCAGTGCAGCTGCTGTTCCAGCAAGCAGCCCTGTGAGGTAACAGCTTCTCTGTGCAGGCCATCTAATCACTGAGCTGTCATTTTACAGCTTAACTGGTCTTGCTAAAGTCATGCCAATTCTGAGTAGCTTGTGCTTAGGTTTTCTGGCATTTTTATGTAGAAAAAAACAGATACTCCTTTTTGTGCCACTCTCTTTCCCCAAAAAAAGGAAGTATTCAAGGAGTGAAGTCCATCTTGCACACTGAAACTGTATGACAAAAGCCACAGTGATTGCAGGTGGATTCCAATAACTTCAAACACTTTAATAGATTCTGTGGACTTAACGTCTTGATTTTGTATTTGAAAGTGGTTCCTTGTGTGTGTTATCGTAGGTCTGGGTACTCTTTAAAAGTCTGTCTGTCTTGCAGGATTTTTGAGGGTGTCTGTCTGCTCTGTAAGTGGGTCGGTATGCAGACAACTGTTAATACAGCAAGCTGTGGAAGTTGGGATCAACAGTGAAGATGATCTCAAAAGGTAGCTGGGAAAATAAAAGTAACAAAAATGCAAATTAAAATGGAGGTAGAGCTGCAGAATTGTAGCTTGGCTCTTGGCATAAGAAAATGTATTTTGCCATAGAAAAAGCATAATACACATGCCCAGAAATTGGAAGTGGAAAATGTGCCATGCACAGTTAAAAACCTGTGCTAGTAAAATAAATTATTGTATTGAGGGATAACTCGTTGAGAATTAAAATTTTGTTTCCACCAAGGTAAGTGTGAATTTATGTGGAAGCAGTGCAAGAGAGAAACACGTAGAACAAGCCTGTGGCTTGAGCTGGTGCCAGACATCAGAAGATCCATTGTGGACTATGAGTTAATGAACAGATATTGCCAGTGGAGTATCCGGACAAGGTTGCAGGGTTCCACAGGATTCTCACAGACAACAAATTTGGCTTCCCTTATACTGGAACACTGTGAAAACTGAAGGCCTTGTGGTGTTTGCAGAGATATTTTATTGAACGATTTTAGTGTATGACTTCTGGATTTCAAACATAATGTCACCTATAAAAACTTGCTCAAAACTGACTAGAATTTAGGTTTTGGTTCTTATAAAGTTCTGTGAAACTCTTGAATGTATCTTTAGAAAGAGCACTGCAGAAAGCTTTACCTGAAAGTGTCCTGCTGTAGATATGAAGATACATGACTGTCCTACCAACTGACTGCTCTTTCCTGATTTGTTCTGAGCAACTAATTACCATATTTTTAATGGCCCCATCCTTATTTTAAATTGAAACTGAACTCAAAAGACTTAACAGTTACTGGATGCATACAATGATCATCTACAAATATTTTAATTGTTTATTTTCCAACATCTCAGATACTCAAGTTAGTGCCTTTTAGGTACTTTGATAGTGTCTATTGTAAATTAACTGCAGTACTTTACAGTGAGCTTTTTAAAGTTTCAAGCTGAAGTTTATCTAAAATATATGCTTGGGCATATACATTGTCTTGTTTGCTTTATAGAAATATGTACAGACTGAATATTCTCTGTCTTGCATTTTGATGAAAGATTTGGTCATTTAGAGAAAAAAAGTCTTAATTATGAACAAGCAAATTTTATAGGCCTTGGATCTTAAGGCAATTTCTGGTACATTCATCAGACTTCACAAAAACTCAACCAGTCAAGGTAAGTACTCTATCAGCATTTGAGTAGTGGTGAGTCCATGATAAAGTGGATGGATTAGTTATGACTATTAATTTAAATTAATTCTCTAGAACATTGTTAGGCTACCAGAAGAGCTGGTAACCAGTAGCAGGCTGCTGCCATCATCAAAATACCCCATTCCTGAGTTTCCCTCCTAAAAAGCAGTGCTGCAACTTTGGGCTGGATGAGTGGTCCTGCTGCACTGCCAGAGCCCAGGGCAGTAACAACAGGGCTAATCTCTGATTTACCCGTCCAGGTCAGTCCAGAGAACTGTGTATAGCTTAGTTTTCTGATAAAGTAAAACTTCTAAAGGCTTAGTTTTCATCTGATCTTTTAATTTCTAAATTTAAAACTCATGAGGTGATTACTTCTGAACTTGGATGCAGTATATGCCATTGATGTGGTGGAGAAACATTCATTCAGACATGGGACAGGTCCTTGGATGGAGAAAAGTTTTATTATTGATGAGGTATTCTTTTGGGGGAGAGAGGAGGTGAAGGGCTTGACAGAAAGAAAGAATAATCCTAAAAGTATAGGAAACAGAGCCATAAGAGGTACATTCATACCAAAAGGCAGAAAATTCTTGTGTATATGTGTGTTGTCAGTAACAAACCAACAACATACCTATTACCTTGGATTTTTACTTACGTAATTCTACATGGAGAAAGGATCAGTTATTATCTGCTGCTTGATTTTTATTTTATTTTAAGAAAAATTCAGGCTTACTGGACGGTGTTGATAGGTAAATGCTAATTATCATATGTATTGGCATCAGTGCATATAAAGCATTGTATTCGAATTGTATTAACTTGTAGTTGTGGTAAAATCTAGGGGGGGAAGAATCATGTCACTCTAAAACGTCAAGATGCCAGCTTTTGAAAAAAAACAGTTTATTGTCACAATCCTTGTAGTAAATAGATACAGGGTCATTTGCAGTTGAAGCATTTTTCTTCCAGTGGCTCTCCACACCTTTGTGAAGCAGCACTGAAGTTGGGGTTGTTTCATGAGATTTGAGGATGTGAGTTCCTTGACCATGTGGAATTTCTCATTGCCTGAGGTCATCAGATGGCTTACTGACCAAGTTGAACAGCATTGTATTGAAAGAACTATTCCTGTTGAAGTGAAGAAGAGCATTAAAATGTATTACCGTTACCTTCTTATGAAAAAAAAGTGGATTCATTAATGCCACTAAAAATGATTGGTCATGAGCAGAGGTGCTAAACTGTGTGCAAAAGCTCTTTCACTTGCTGGTGACCAGCAAGTCATATTTGCTGGTCACCAGCTCTGTGCCTTTACTTTCCAAGTTAACACATCACTGCGAATACACTGATTCTGGCTTGCTGCCATGCAGTGCAGTTGCTTAGCTGAATTTCCTGCTAGTAACCTTTATTTCCATTTCACAGTGATTTCTGAGCACTGACTATTAAATCTCTAGATGAATTCACCTTGAATCCATTTATAGTTTGTGAAGAGAAATAGGCATTTCAAGGGAGGAATTGATTAGATAATAATAGAATAATTTTTGTAATTCTTAGATTTTAAACATCTGCATTAGCATGAGATACACTGCACCCCACATTGGATTTATTATATTATAAGAGTCCATTGTTTTCACTGCGGTTGGCTAAAACTGTTATTGATAATAGAGCTTTGCATAATGTGTATGGTTTTAACCCTTACTGGATGTAACATCGTGTCTTTGCTATGCATGATTATAGCAGATTTTCTGTGTGGCCCGTATCAAAGGTTTCTCTTATTGTCATTGATATGATATAAACTGACAAAATTTTCAAGTGAGCAGATTCCAAGCATAAATTTTGGCATATGTAATAATAATATTTTAATCTGGTGTCAAGGTTTTCGTGTGCCAAGTAAAAAAAAAAAAAATTAAAAACCTGCCATAGTGTACATTTGGAATAGAGCAAGCTGTAAAAAAAAAGACATTATTTTAGTATTATACATAGGTACTATAGCATGGATTTGCTTAGCTTATAGGTAATCCAAATATTTCCAGAGTATTGGTCAGTGTAAAGAATGACTTTTTAGGTTGTCATCATGATTTCAATAACAAATAATTAGAACAGTCACCTGCTAAGACCTAGTTCTTAAAATCTGATAGTAAATTCAGAACAACAACAAAAAAAAGTCACTTAAAGGGTATGTAGCATCTGTATTTTTATGTCTGTCAATATTCTGAATTTTTGAAGTGCAGCCTGTCTATTCAGTATATTCCAAAAAGGCACAGAAAAGAAGGATTACTACACATTCAAGAAGTTCATGGCGATGACGCGGCTGTAAATGTGAACTCCCAACATGTAACGTAAGTTGTATACCAACACTCATTCAGATTTCCATAGGCAGTTGAAATTACTAACAGTCCACAGGAAAGGAAAAACAGAATTTGGCAGGATTGGAAGTATTTTGCCACAGCATCAGTTTTTTGTGTTAATTTTTGGCTCTGTGCTGTGTATGGTTTACAGAAGACAGCCATCAGCTCATGCTATAAATCACACAAAATTTTGGAGTCAACATATGGAAAGTAACCAAGTTAAACTTGAAAATTTAGGCACTTGACTGAGTGCCTAATCTTCTCCTTTCTGCTTACCTTCTTGCGGGGCATACAGAGGAATAATCTGACCATTCAGAGAGCTGTAAATAGCAGAGAAGGTGACTTGGGCTGGGGAAGCAGTATGGTAAAGGCATGAAGGCAGCCTGAGGAGATTCACAGATTAGGCGGGAGGCTATTGTTTGCTGACACAATAGAAGGAACAGGATCAGAAAGGTGTGTGGACGCCTGCCATCTCCAGCCTCCTTTCCCTCCCCTGGACGGACATCCAGGACAGAAACAGCAGCCCGCCATGACAAGGCAGAAGCATGAGGGATGGGGGACAGGACCTCCCCTCTGTCCCGGGGCGGTTGTGTTGCTCCCTGAGCCAGACCCATCTGGGTATCGCTGCTGTTTTCTGCAGTCGTGCTCTTAGAGAGCCGGACTTTTCTGGCGGCTTGAAACTGATTTTTCCTATCATTTGCACATGGCTCGCTGCATCTCGGGACAGATTAAATTAGGTGAAACAGTTCAGATTGTAGTATATTAAATACTTTTCTCTAGTCATGGGCGAGCTCTCTGGTACTCCTCTGGAAAGCAATGGTATGCTTTTGGTTTCTGACAGGCAAAACCAGCGGCCTGGACCTGTGGTTCTGGGTAAAACATTGCCCCGGCGGCCCTTGCAGTGTGCTGGCTGTGGCAGAAAGCTGCAGCCCTCGTGGCCCAGGGTGACAAGGCAGGCCACAGTGTGCTGCGTGCTTCGCCTGATCATTGCAGGCAACCACAGGGATCCCTGGTCTGATAAACCCTGTTGTTCCTCATCTACTTCTCTGACACCAGCTGTCCTTTCTTACCACCTTCATCCCTCTGTACTTCTGCCAGTTTGTGATCATTTTTTTTGAGTGGAAGTGACCAGTGTTGTTCATGTTTTTCCATTAATTCCTGTAATTATAACACTTACTTTTCTCTATATGACGAATACCTTCTTTGAGATGTTCTGGGTCTCCATTTTTGGGGGTTTGTTTTTTTTTTTCTTTTGTTTTGCTTGCTTTATTTTTTTAATGTTCACTCTGACAACTCATGGTTATTCTGAGGTGAAATACATCCAGAAAGTCAGCTTTCAAAGGGAAGGGCTCTGTGATGGTATACACGTGCAGAGGAGCAGCATCTGAGATGCACAAGCAACTCAAATTTGGCAGTTTGCTATTTCTTTCATCATTTGCTTCTGCTGTCTCAATAAAATTATATAACAATGAATGACATAAGTTTATTCTATGTCATGTATTGTGTGCCTTTTACAGATGTAATTCTTGAGTCTTTCTGAATGTACAGCTAGCTGTCCCTTCACAAACACACTATAAGTCGTATGGACCACAAACGTTTAAATGGTACAGAGAAGTTTTAATCTGTCATTTACATGTTCAGACAGAGAATCCTTGTGTGTATTCTTCCAAGCTCTCATCTTTGTATACAGTTTTATGCTAGTTTGTATTTCTGGTAAATGTTTCACAGGGCTGACCTATTAATAACTGGTTTTCCCTACGTGAGCAGGCAGCATCCTAAGCTGTCTAAAGGTTAAGAACAGATTTGTCAATGAAAGTTTATAGTGGTTATTTTTATTTAGATCAAGTGTTCTCAGTCAGCGTCCATGTAAAAGAACTATGTAAAAGAATACAATAGTCATAATGTATCTAATGATCCTTTAGTGGCAGATTATGATCATATCTTTATTAGTGGTAGTAATTGTGGTGACAGTGTTGCTGACAGGTTAAGCCATTTCTTACGACAATAGCTTTTGTGCTGTTGCATCAGGATCAGAATGCAGTTCCTGAAGATTTGCATATTACGAAGAATAGGCTGCAAAGACATGGAAGCACAATCTTGTCATTGTGTTTAGTGATGTGGGTGGCAGATCGCTGTAGCTGATTCTGAGCAGGAAGAGCTTGCATATTGGGTAGGTTTAAAGGCCTTCAAATGTTTTAGGATTGGTAGGCAAATTGGTTGGCTAGGTGAATGGTGTTGTAAGTTGTTAAATACTCCAAGCAGCTATATGCTTTTTAAAACCCTCTGAGTGTTTTAAAAGATACAGTGCAGTGTCTGAACAGCTGCGTGAGTTTAGATTGCTGGATTAGACCATTTTTGCATTTGTACTATGGCTAACCTCAGATGCTGCTGTGATAATTCTGCATAGCATTGCACTGCATCATTTGGACTTAAGCTATGATTTACAATTTCAAGGAGGTTGGAAGGCATTAAGCTAGAATGGTTCTGTTAAAAAAAAAAAAAAAAAAAAAAAAAAAAACAAAAAAAACCACAAAACTAAAACAAATGTACCTGTAATTAAGCAGATTGGTATGGAAGCATGACACCATTGTTGATCGACCTGAAACTTTACACCCAGAGAAAATGTTGCCATGTTTTAGGAAGTTTTCTCACATTATACATTTGTATTTTAGAAACAAATTTTTCTTTCCCAAAGTGTGTGAGAAAACACAGATTCCTCAGTACCTTATTATTAAGTGACTTACTCCTTGACTGCAAGTTTTCTGGACTTTTCAACCTTTCTCCCTTCTCCTTCATGCACACACAGAAGTTTTTATCGCCTTTCATCCCAAGCAAAGTGATCCTGTGAGATTTCATCCATACTCTGGATCCTTAGTATAAATTAAACAAATCTTTGCTCCAAAGAATCTAACTGATGTTATACAAACAGCCCAGTGGCTGCTGGGAGAAAAAAACCTTTTGCTTTTTAGTAAAAATAGGATGAATAAAATCATATGCGTTTGAATTCAATTAACTCATGCTATAAAGGTTCCATCAGAATAGCATTGTAATTTTGAGACTAGCAGGGAATAAGGGAATAGAAGAGAAAGAGAAGAGAGTAAGTAGAGTTATTTCCCAGGAAATGGTCACAGTATGTTTACAATTGTTTTTGCCCTCTCCCACATAGGTATGCAGATAGAATAGTCATCTAGATAAGTAACTTATCTGCTTAGTCTTCATATCTACTGCTTTATCTGTCCAGAGAAATAAATAATGTAATGTCATGAAAGCATAGAAATTTAGTTGCAACATACACCTGGTTTTGGAAGGACCATGTGGGTCATCAAGTCATGTCTCTTCAATTATGAGCAAAAATACGTATAGGAAACTTAAGATCTGTACTACAAAAGGCTAAGAGGAATGTGACTCAACAAATATTTGTTACAACCAGATGTATAGGTTAAGAAAAGAGATGGATGAGGAGAAAAACACTGTGTGGTTGGTTATTCTGTAAGTTCTGATGTTTTATCTGGACTTGCTAGTCCAGACTGATGCAGTCAGGAAAAAGCTGTAATTCTGCAATAAATATTGATAGAAATCAGAGTGTGAGTGTGTGAGGCTATACACATCTTGGCAACATTATTTCTCGAAGCCAATTTTTACTGATTACTCTTGTGTGTAGTTACATGTTGGGATCCTTAAACTAGGTTAGGAAACAGACTTAGTTCCTACGACTTTACCAGTGCTTCTGGGTATTTGAATTGCATTAATATGCACTCAGTGGCTGCAGTTATAGAATTCCTTGATTCATGTTAAGGTAGTTGTATGCAAAGATTGTGTTTATTTGTAAAATTTTTCTGTCGAGGGACACCATTGATTCACCATTGACAATTACTGCAGGCACTCAGAAGAATTAGAATATAATTTTGAATTTGAATGCCAGTAACTTAACTATGTAGAGACTTCCTTTATTTGAAAATCAGACATTTGTGGGGATAGCTAAAAATTTATCAAGCAGAGGAGTTAAACAACAGTGAAAAAACTGAAGATTATCTCTACATTTATATCAAGACAGAAGGGTGATAAAGGCACAAGCAACTCACGGATCAGGTGTGTCTGTGGTGAATGTAGAGACTATCTAGCTCAGCAGAATGTTGTCTAATGTGTGGGGGTGGAGGCAGACATGCTGTGACGGCAAGTGTTACGCTGAGGCATGTGCCTCAGAGTTAAAGGTAAGGTTAAGGCACATCTCACATATGTTTGGTGCCTTACAGGGGTTTTCCCCCCAGTTTTTCATTCCCGTCAAAATAGGGAGATTGTGATGGTTGACCTGAGCATTTACTATTAAGTTCAAAATTCTGTATGACATATAAAACCCTTTATAAACTGCAGATAAATGATTTGGCTTCACTGTTACAGCTGTGCAAGATGTTGGTCAGCATGTTGCAGAGAATGCAGATGTCTCCTGTATAGATTTTTCCCCCTGCTTTTAAAAGTAGCAACTCCATCTATAATTCTAGCTGACTTCTTTATTTATTGATGAATTCACTTCTAAATTGGGGTGATACTAGCATGTTTTGCCTGGCTTTATTCAAATGTATTTAATCTCAAGGACTCTTCTAAACAACTGATTAGATCTAATTTTCCATTGCCTTAAATGTATTACTTTGTATATTCAGTTTAAGAGGGCAGGGGGTATGTCCATGTCCTTTGCGTGTCCAGCCAAGTGAAACTCTCCATAAACTGGGAAACTGGCAGAGAAGTGCCTCCTGTTTTGCTAACAGCATAACGTATCTCATAATCTCACAAATTCATCAGATGAGAAATTGTCTTTTTTCTTATTGCAAAAGCATCCGTGTCACTTTATTTAAAAGTGTTACTTGATTGTAGGAATATTTAAATCTCACGAGGTTACTTAGTCTTGAAACATTATTAGGACCTTGGTGGATTTACGCTAGTTTCAGTCAGTAACTTCTGCCTCTGGTACCGACAGATGGATGTGTGTGCACTGCTGCCACACAAGTCTCTTCATAGAAAGGGATTTTCCTTACCAACAAGGATCTAAATTGAAACCCTGAGCTGATGGGGATGGCTAAAGCAGAAATTCCCCTTTACCTCTGCTTCCTTGCAGGACATGGATGAGGAATAACTAGCTTGGATAAGGAATAAGTAGCTTGAATGAAAGAGGATTGTCCTCTTTAACACAATCATTCTGCAAATCTGCTTTTCACCTGATACTTTTCCATGCAGGCTTCCAGGAGCATCTGGCTCCTTATTGGAGCTAATCTTCCCCTTCACAAATGCTTTCTCAGGGCAAAAGGCTATCGTGATTTCTGTGGGCTGCTGCCTGCAGTTTTTCTTTGGAAAACTTTTCTTTTTCTTCGTACTCTATTACCTTTAGTCCGTAGTCTTCTACCGCATCACTTCATCTGCTTTTTCCCTTTCACTGCTTGCCTATGCCTTGCAGAGTTGGGGTGGATTGTGGTTTCTGGGAGAGGAGCAGGTGAGGGGTAAGTTGGTCTGACAGGTGAGTTACATGATGACAGCTGCCAAATAAAAGGAGTATGGCATGAGAATGAGGACAGCAAACTGGGTCAGGGAGCCAGGGAACTACTCAGACCATTGCCGTGCCCCTCAGCATTTCCTGACTCTCTCCTGCATCGGTGAGTTTGTCCTTTATCCACAGACGTGAAGTCAATTCAGGCTCAGGTCCACAATCACTGTGAAAATGCATACGTCACCTTCTCGGGCATCTCTCCCATCCTGCTTCTTAAAACAGAAAAGCTCCTCTCAAAATTCTTTTGATGACTTTTTTGAGGTCATTGATTTAAACTAAAGGATAAAGGTTAGAATTTCTCGTGTGACATTCACTTCTCTGCAAAGCACATACTGTGTATTTTCTAGACCCTTAGTGTTTTTAATGCAGTAAGAGTTGTAATTTTTGTTGGTTCCTGGTTCATGGATGTTACAAAAATCCAAGTGTGGCCTTGCAGGGAGTGTGTATTTTTGTGTTAATATTTGACATCTGCAGAGAGACAAACTTACCGAGAATTTATTACCAGAAAGAAAGAATTATTTTTCTTGAATACCTATGCAAATACTGATCTGTTTTTCTCTTTTCATACCATGCTTTGACAATAAGGTGGAGTAAAAAACATGGGTACTAGGATATCTGCATATCCTGACGTGTAGTGATGGGCTACCTGAAAAAAGAGAGGTCAGTGAGGAGAAGCAGGTCAGGTCACCACAGCATTACCCGCCTAGTGTAGTGTCCATACTTGAGGGCAGGGACGCAGATAGTTCAGAGGCTCATGTGCAAGCTGAGGCAGGAAGAGTGACAAGCAGGAAGAATCTCGCCCAGTTGCTTAGCTCCCCCCGTAAGCTTTTGTTTTCACCTGTCTTTCCATTTGCTCTTTTTTTGAGAAACAGAACCAAAGCCACCATAGAGGCTGTGTAAAGGGAAGATGGTCTGCAAAGGGTCTGCAGGGTTTCTGTAGAGAAACTTTCTCCACCCCTACCTAATGTTTGCAAGGAAAAGCTCTGCATCAATCCTGCTCTGGATTAGAGGGTCAAGGAACAACTGGGTCTCTTGAGCTGCATCTGTAGGAACTCCCCATTATTTCTCACTGGGGTTCTGTTCCTCTTTAGCTCAAACAGGATGGACATGAGACACAAGACCGTGGCTTTGTGGCAGGGGTGGCCACCCCACCCAGTATGTCTGCTTCCTTGAACTTAGCTTCAACTGGTTTGTCAATTCTTTTCTGTTCAAGAATGCAAACGTGGCCTCAAGGAAGCAACTTGGGCTCCCCAACATTCAGCCTGAGACTCACAAATAATGCAGCCTGAGGTGGGAACTTGCAAAGCAGGAAATAAAGGTGTCTGTGGTTTCCCCCCAGGAGGGCTTATGCTGTATTGCCTGGTTTCACAATGGGACAACACCAAATTTGAGCACAAAGCATAAGATGAATGTTATTTTTGTACATACTCAGTGTGTATTTATATGTATATATATGTGCATATATAAATGTATGTATGTATACATATGTCGCCTGATCTGATGTGGCAGAAGCAATGTGAAAGTCTTCATTCTCACGAGGACGAGGAACTTGAGGGGGATGCCATGTTGGTTGCCTGGGAAGAGAGTGGAAGAGCAGGAAGAATCTCCTTTCCCTTGCCTGGGATTTTGTTTTTATTCACATGTACGATTTGTACTAGAAGCTGTTTTGGTAAAGCAGCATGCTGAAACCTTTTATAGAGACAGGTATTTGGATTATGCTCACTGTTTAGGTTGATCTGCATGCAGAGGAGTCATATATTCATGTGATAGCTATGATTTCTGTCGGGGGGTGGGGGGGTGGAATGCTGTGTCCAAAGGGGTGAAAGCTTCCCTTGTGTTTATTATTGCTTCTAGGATTTTGTAGTTTCGAATGTGTCAGGATAAGTGCTGTATTTGGGAAAAGCAAAGTGAGGGTTGGGAATATAATTGCAGCCAAAAGTTCTTTCTGGGCACAGGTTGCTTGCGCGTGTCATTCTTGAACTGTGTGATCTTTTCTCAGGAGGAAGAGACCCAAAAGGGTCATGGGGTTTTTCGAGGGGGAGAGAGGAAATGAGAAACACTTTCTCTCTTTTGGAGAAAGGTAAAAGCAGGATATACCAGGATCCTGTCAAATCCTATTTATTGGCACTGAGCCTTTTCAAAGCTGAGAACAAATCTGCACCAAAAATCCCAACTTTAGTACGTGCAGAAAGAAAACTGCTGAGGAGAGGAGGGAAAGAAACAAGGCAGATTTAGCTCCTAGGACCAACTGACACTAGCCAGATTTGGGATTTAGGTCCCAAACTGAGTTATTTACATAGGAAATAAATAAGGTTATGCACACCTTGTGCATCATAAAGTACAATTTTGACACTTAAGAACTATGAAAATCCAGACCCAGTTAGTGATTTCTAGGCAATCCTGTTCGGTTTTGAGCCCTCAAAGGGCCTCACCAGAGAGCAAACATGACTGCTCTTCACAAAAGCCATTCATCATGTATCCTGTGCCTGACAGCCTCCAAAAAACAGCGGTAACCCTGAACTGTGCTTCCAAACCTACCTGTATCTGAGGTGGCGTTTGCCCCTCCAGTTAGGAAAAAAGTAGTCTATTCTGAAAAATGCAGTCCAGTAATGCTTAAAAATGCCTATTTCAGCCTGGCAGATCCTTCAATTGTTATCTGTAGTGTGTCTGTCCACCCCCCCACCCCGCCTATGTAAGAAGGAAGATAAAACAGCTTCGAGAGTCTAGATCAAGCGGTACCATAAAAACACATATCTGGCAGTTGAATTCAGCCATCTCTGAAAACTCCATGTACCCAACCACAGCTCGAGCAGTACCTGTTTCTTTTCTGGATCCAGCCCTTTTCACCTTCCTATGATGTATGCTCCAAGTAGACAGTACCAGTTCCTCTTCCTTGACCTAGTGTTTCCCACCAGAGTGAGGGAGCAATTGGGGGGGCGGGGGGGGGAGGAGGGAGATCCTTCTGCTCGTAAAATCTAGTTTCTTTTTGCCACGTGCATCTCAAGACTTTGAGAGTATCATTTGATAAAAATGAGACTTTGTTTGAAGTTGATGGCAGTCTCTCTTTGATTTTAGTCAGGGCCAGAATTTCGCACACGTATGTAGCTATCAAAATACTAATTTTTCAGTAATCCATTTTGGTAAGTCTGGGGGAATAATAATATTTGGAGAGAAATGCTGAAACTATTTTCAGACTTTAGAGGTGTCATTTCCATCCTTTTTTTAGTGCTTTTGTGCCCCAGTGAATCGGGGATCACATTTGAGTAGTGCTGGTGGTTTCTCCGCAGTGGAAGTTCAGGAAGAGCCGGATGCTGTACTGCTGCTTTTGCACTGAGGTGCCGGGTTGCAAGGTGGGAGATGGGAAGCAAGAAGGAGTACCTGCAGTTTTCTGGGTGGTAAATGAAAGAAGAAACACAGGGGTTTCTCGTTGAGATTTGTGGTGGTGGTAGTGTGCATGTGACTACGTTTGGGGTAAACGTTGCTGTGAGCCATTGGGACAGCTTCATTTTCTTGTTCAGCTGACACAGTGTGGAGCATTCAGAGGAGAAAAGCCACCTATGTGCTGCTGTGACAGCTCGCAGAAAGGGCCACTTTGTTTATTAGCAAGCCAAGGCACGGTGTTTGTGCGTATGTGTGCATTTTCTATAGGCGCAGGTACGCCTGCCGGTGGGACCCACCCGGTGGCACGGCCCGCGGCCGGTGAGGGTGGCAGGCAGCACCTGTGGCAGCCGGGGCTTCCGACCTGGCAGCGTCCGACCTTGTCCTGGCGGCCGCCAGGCCCGTCCAGCACCGCCGCGGAATGAGGGGAAATATCGGGACGGCCCGGATCCCCGGGGGCCGCGTCCCGGAGCCCCCTTGCCCCGCAGCAGGGCCGCGGGGGGCGGCAGGGCCGAGGCCGCGGGTCCCGCCGCGGCGGTGCCAGCTCCGGGTTTTGGCGGCAGCAGCGCTGCCGGGCCGCGGGGCCGAGGCTGCCGTGCGCGGCGGCGCTGGGGCGCGGTGCGGGGCGGCGCGGTGCGGGGCGGCCCGGGGCGGGGGGGCGGCAGGGACCGCCTGGCCGCGGCCCCGCAGGATCCAGGTAGATCGGTCCGGCTTTTACCTTTCTCCTTCGGCTTCGCTGCGCGTAGGGCCGGTAGCCGGGCTGTTTCCTGGTCTCGCAGAAAGAGGCAGTGCTGAGTTAGGGAGACAAAAATAGACCTTTACAGAGAAATATAGGGATTGTGCGCGCGGTGGGGAGGGAGAGAGGAGAGCGGCACCCGGCTGGTTTCCAGGAGGAGCCCTTTTCTCCCTCTCGTTGCATGTTAGGCATTTTTGCACAGATTTCTCCCCCCACCCCCTCCCTGCCGGGGCACGGCCGCCTCCGCCGCCCGCTCCCCGCATCTCTCCGGGGGAGCCAGCCGAGCCACTCCGCGGCGATCCGAGCGCGGCCAGAGACCATTTTATGCGAGCAAGCCGGGGGGGAGGAAGAGAAGAGAAGCCGTCGCAGGGACACACGGATATAAAGACTTGTCTTCTGCCTTCCCCCACACCCCCACCCCCCACCCCCCCCCGCCCCCCCACCCCCCTTTGTAAATACTAAATCTGTAAAGGCAAGGATTTGACATCCATCCTAAGCAGCGGCTATGGGGTGTTTGGGCAACAGCAAAACGGAGGATCAGCGTATCGATGAGAAAGCGCAGCGAGAAGCCAACAAAAAAATAGAGAAGCAGTTGCAGAAAGAGAGGCTGGCTTATAAAGCGACACACCGCTTGCTCCTGCTGGGTAAGGAGGAAGGGGGCAGAGGTGGGGGACACGGGGAGAGGGGGACGAGGATGGGGGCATCTGCCCCAGCCCGCCTGGGCGCCAGGGCGCAGCGGAGAGGGGACATGTCTGTGCCTTAGGTATGAAGAATGTAGGCTGTTGTGTGTTGAGCAGTATGCGAGACGTCCCCAGATTGAGCTCAGCGCCTGAGCCACATGGATGCATACATACAGAAACGCTGCCGGAGGTGGGAGATGCTGTCGCGTTCAAAAAAAAAAAAAAAAAAAACCCACCCCAAACCCCCAGCCTGAACCGTGTGTCACAATGTTCTCCTTTTCCTTCTTTCTCTTTTAGGGGCTGGTGAGTCAGGAAAAAGCACTATTGTGAAACAAATGCGAATCCTGCATGTCAATGGATTTAATTCAGAGTAAGAATGACTGCCGCTTTGTGACTTATTTTTCATTAAATGTTGGAGACAGGTTAACACACAGCAGGCTAGGGAATTTCTCCTCTCATCCCCAGTGTTTTGGTGGCTTGACACTGCGTTTTGGGGGAGGGAGGGGAGGAAGGGGAGTGAGAATAAGGAAATTACTGCTATTGTATATTTGCATTTTCTCCTTCTGGCCCCTTTACTGTATTTTACACTGTTGCTACTGCAGCGCTTGACAGGCCCCTGTGTAGCAACAACATGGCGACTACTTTTTACATAGAAGCAAATAACCAAATATTGCATCTGTCTGTAATACAAAAATACATGTCAAGTCATATTCAGGATGACAGTGGCTGCTGTTTTTCCAGTATTTGGGTTAGCGTAAAACTGAAACCAATTTTACACGTTTGTTAGAAATCATGCTGTTTTCTGAGGCTGCAGCATTTTCTCTCCGAAGAACTCTTTGCCAGAAATTGTTATTAATCCATAGCATTAATTTTAGATATCTGTTGGCCTTCAACTGCATGTTGTTAATTTAGAGCATGTTTACAGCATGCTGTAGAAATGAAAGAATAACTTCCAGTTGTATCAGGGAAGGCTTTGCAGATGTGGCTGTGATTGTCTGGTTTAAAAAAAAAATATCTCAGGGATGAATGTGCATTGCCCTTCATACTATGCAAGAAAAGGGGTAAGGAGAAAAATATATTTATCTTGCTGTTCCTTTCAGTTAGTGTGTTGTAATGATTGAAGAGCAGATAAACAAGCGATCAGTGAAAAAAAAAAAAAGATTGAATGCAACTGACTGAACTGCTTTGGAAGAAAAAAATCAAAGTGTTAATATTTCTGTTTTAATGCAGAGAAAAGAAACAGAAAATACTGGATATTCGGAAAAATGTTAAAGATGCGATTGTGGTAAGAACATACTTTATACTGTTCTTAAATGCTTGGGTGTACTGGAAATGATAAGGATTGTGCTCTCCAAGATTGTGCTGAGAGAAATCCCTTTTTGCTGATCAGATTGGATTATCTTCTATTGATCCTGTATCCTAGATTTATCCAGATTAATGTGTTTGTTTTTGTTTTATCCAATTCTAGACTATAGTTTCAGCTATGAGCACTTTAATACCCCCAGTTCCATTGGCCAACCCAGAAAACCAATTTCGAATGGACTACATCAAGAGTATAGCTCCTCTTTCTGACTTTGACTATACACAGGTAAGAATAGAAACTGCTGATTTATTGTGCTTCAAGGGGGAAGATGCTGCTTCGCTTTGATTTAGTGAAACGGTGGTTTTTTTACTTTTTGGAAGGTGGTCACGGGAAGAGCTTATGCCTGCTCTGCCACTGGGTTAACTTTCTTACGAGACTGTGGTGGTTGCACCTGTTTTAGTGGTGCAAGGTTTTCTTGTTACTGATTTATTTGCTGCTGTTTGTAAATGCTGTTTGTGCATTTAGTTCTTCTCTTCAAAATTTCTGGTATAATGATACATATTGACATGTCAAATAAGACTTTGTTGAAAGCTGGTTTCCTGCCTGGAATTAGATGCAGGATGTCAGTCTGGGGAGTTACAGTCGACCAACAGAAAAGGATATAAAGGGATAGAGTGGTTCCAGTGTTGTTTACCATGCTTACTGCACTTTGGAGTGCAAGCTCACATAAAAGGTGGTCCAGTAAGGTGGTATGCTTCCTGATGTATTTATTGTAGTTGGCATGAGCAGTGGTTTACTTGTATGTAAATGTTGCCATCTTTTGATATGGAATCACTAGAAAATTAAGTATTTCTGTATAGAAGATACTCTGTTGTAGACAAATGAGAGGTACCGGTCAGAGTAACTTGCATAGGCATCTTATATGTGATTATTTTTGTCTTTTTGTGTTGTTATATTTTATAATAACATGCATAGAATGTTTTATGGTTTATGCATGACATGAAAGCAAGTGCATAGACATTCTGAGTATTATAAGGAATTCTGGTTTTGCAGTAGGACAATTTTTAATTTGCCTTAAAATGGTATTGAGAGCAATTTGTTATGGATACAGCAAGGACTAAAAACATCTTCATTCATTGGCTAAACGATTGTGAGTTGTTCATGCTATCAATATTACCAAAGAAGCCATTTACAATAGAGTGTCTTTAGGTTATTGTAGCTCCAGGGTGGAAGGAGGAGAAGGGGAAAGAGTCGTTTCTTTATTATATGACTCATATTCTCTGGTGTGTGGTTTTGCCTCTGGTAAACCTACCACTTTGAAGGTTCAAGATAAAGAAAAAATATCAGACATCTTGTACAGTTAGAATTTAACACAGAATGCAGATGTTAAGAAAGCCACTGCAAGGTACACCCACATACTGCATAATTGCTCAACTGGTAGATGTAAGTTAGTGAAAATGAGAAACTCTTTTTAGAAATGGAATGCAAGTTTGACATGAAATATTTGTCTTACGCAGGTATTGCACTTCTGAGGCATTTGTTGCTCCTGGGGGGCTGGGGGGGGGATGATGTTGGTGGAATTTTGACCTCTGTTTGAGTAAAAAAAAGGTGGCATATATCCTTTGCAGTTCTCAATAGTACATCTGGGGTTTTGGGTTTCTGGGATAAAAGAAAACTGAAGTGGACTTTTCATAGGGCTGGAGTTATTTTTTATTTTCATTTTATCATTTACAAAAATTTTTCTTTTTCACAGCAGCTGACTATATCTAGCCAAATGTGATTCACTGATATTTTATAGAGGGGAAAACTTATTGCTCTTGGAGGGGAAAAGAACAGGACCCAGTGGACTGTGAAACAAGTAATAATTAATTTTAAAATCTCAATTCAAAGTTCATTTTGTTTTAAAATTAAAAAAATAACTTTTTTAATTGAGTAGGATTTCTGAAACTGTCATCACATTTTTTGAAGTAGTGTCAAATAATAGTCATAATTTTTTAAAAAAAGGTGTTACAAGCTTATAAAAAGAAAAATCAGTGCTCATTTAGAAGTAAATATACTTTGTGTATCACTTTCATCTTTGCCTCCTGTTTTCTTCTCTGCTCAATTGATAGGTTTCATATTTATAAAATGTATAGTCTGGCTAAATTTTGGTATTTTTTTGTTGTTGTTGTTGTTGGTTTGGTATGTTACTTGTCTCCAGGAAAACGCGTGAGCAAGACAGATTGGGGGGGGGGGGGAAGGTGCTGTCGTGCTTCAGGGCTTGATTCTACTCCAGTTTAAGTAAATGATAAATTAAAGTAAAACTAAGTTTCCAGCTGAAATAACTTTCGACCCATTTAGTATTTTTGGATAAGAACAAATATAAAAATAAATACTTGGGTAGTAATCAATAATGAATCCTTTGCTAGGCTTTACTGCTTCTCTTAATTGATAGCTGATGTATAGAATAAGGCCTTCTGAGCCAGAGAAACCAATACAGTATTTATCAGTAGACATTCAAGACTTGCAGTTGTATCGTCCCTACTGAAAAACAGTTGCAAAGGAAAAAATGCTGACTTTGGCAGTGCTTAGGTGTTGCCTCTGGGGTAAATTCTGGCACATTCTAAAATGTGACAAGGGTTACCCTTCTTCCTTTGAATGAAGGAAGAGACAATTTTAAGGTTTTTAACAATGTGGATGGTAATGAGCTGTTAAAGACATAGCCCTTAGTGTTGCAGTATGAGTTACAGATGTGGGGTTTTTTGGATGATGTTAGCCATGTAAACTTCGTCATAAAAATCAATGTATTTTAGTTGAAGATGCATTTCAAATACATTGCACACAGAGTGTGGGGAAAATGACTGCACTGTATCATGAGTCTTTAAAGACAGATCCCTGATGAAATGCAAAAGCTTCACTGATGGCACAATATGACCAACACTCATGAGGCACTAATTTAACTATATTTGTGACATATTTGGTATGCTTGAATAGACATTGTTAAATTGCATACAAAATAACTAATATGCATTTAATTGTGAAAATTGTCCTTTAAGTGGATTTGAAAATACTGATTTCCTGTGGGTGAAATCATACTCTTAATTGCAATTTATGACTGAAATTCCAAGAACTTGAGTAAGGATGGGATTCACGTTTAGACTCAGATATGTATTTTGGGTTTTTGCTTGGCTGTTTTTTTAATTGCATAGCTTTCTACAAAATGTAAGCAGAACATCTTACTTAGTAGTGATACAAATTTTAGAACAAATTATTTTCTCTTTACAGCCTTTTAACATTCCTTTAAAAGCCTGAGTTCCCCCCCAATAGTTTTACTTACTTTTAAAAAATTATTCTTTAATTTGATTTAGTTGCGCTGCATTGATGATTTATCTAGTTGATGTAAAGCAAAATCAAAGGTTTCCTGATTTCTTTTGTAATTTCATGTTGCCTTTCATGGCTTTTATTAAAAGACTTTACAAAATTTTTATGAAGAAATTCCTGGGTGACTGATGTGGTCTAATTCTAGAAATCGCAAAAATTAGCGCTACAGTTTTTACAGAGTTAATAAATGTGAATAAAGCAAGTATCCACTGTAGTTTCTTTGTGGAAGTCATGAAAGGCATCAAGATAAATTTTCATCTGA
The DNA here is from genome assembly GCF_017639655.2 of Falco naumanni. Classification (NCBI taxonomy): domain Eukaryota; kingdom Metazoa; phylum Chordata; class Aves; order Falconiformes; family Falconidae; genus Falco; species Falco naumanni. The sequence continues at coordinate 59,606,074 of NC_054056.1, read as the reverse complement.
TGACTAGTTTAGATGCTCTCTGAATTCCATATTCCAGGTTGGAATCAGCAGAAGGGCTTTACAACAGAAATGGAAGCACGCACACTGTATCAGAAAGGTTTCATTATTTTTGGCAAAGTGTTGATTGATATTTGCTAAAGTTAACAGGAATTGACATGCACCATTTTTAATCCTTTATTGATGGGGATATATTTTGTCCTTTGTAATCAGAGTGAACATATTAAGGGCATATTATGCTGGTAGCTGTGGAAAAACATGGTGTATTATGTAAGCGTGTGTTTACTCAAGTTCAGTTGTATTTATAAAGTACTTGAATTTGGTGGGCACTACAAAGCCACTCTGTACGTAATTCCTTTACCCTTTGTCTTCCCCAAAAATGTAGCTAATTTAAGTTGCTTTTCATAAGATATGTCTTGGATCGAGCTCATCTGATCAGTTACCTGTAGGTATATAGCAGGTAGTCAGTTTAGCTACCACCATTTCCATAGTCAAGTGTTTGACTATACAAACCAGTTACCAATTAACGTAAATCATTTGCTTAATAGAGAACATCTAAACACTTCACCCAGGTTTTGGGGACAAGGGAGAATTTTCAGAAGATTACTTTTCCTTTGCTAAGAACGTTTTAGAGAGGCAATGTATTTTCTTGAACCTTCATGAAACAGTGAATTGTGCAAATGTAGTCCCTTGTGCTGATTTTAAAATGTGAGTTTTGAAAATAATTTTTAAAAGCTATTTTATCTATTAGGCAAACTCTTTAATTTAGCTTTTAAATGTGAAATGTTAACGTAGGCATTGACAGGGAAACTACTTTAGATTAATCTGATATGTGGTTTGCTCTGCATTTTCAGATACTGCAGTTTGAGTTCGATTTGATGACTTTAATTTTCTTCCACATTTTCTCCTTAAAAATCAGGACTTTCTATTCAAACAGTAAAGACACAAGAAAGAGAGAAAAAGTGGGTTTTGGTCAGAATTTGAAGTTACATAGACTTCTGTTAGGCTTTTCACATTTTTATTAGACCTGGTATTCAGATTCAAACTGGTGTTGACAACTGGTGAGGGCTAGTTTTCACAGAGTGTGTCTCAATGTTTGAAGTAACTGGGAATCTTGCTCAAGTGAAGTGTGTCATGGGGCTAAAGAAAATCTTTATCCTGAATAAATACTTAAATAAAAGATTTAAAACATGATAAAAATGATTCATATATAGTTAAACTTGCTTGGGTTATGCAGTTAATGCTGTGACTTTAATATCCTATTTGATCACAAATCGTTTAAGTTTCCTGGTTACAAGTACTTGATGTAACCCAAAGGAGTTACAAAGTAGCATCATCTTACATGTTTGGATTTTCAAATAATTTGCAATATTTCCATTTCTCAGGAGTGTGAAAATATACAAAGTTTTACATTAAAATATCATCAAATAAAAGAGAATGCGGTGATACTGCCACTCAAATGGCTTCACTTGATTTTTCTTTCTATCTAGATTTTTACTTCAGGCCTTTGTTTACCATTTTGGTAGATTGAACAGCCACAAGTTTTTATAATTACCTGTGATAGTGATACTTAACATTACTACAGTGTCAAGTCAACATTAACTTTTAAAAATCAATTAGACTTTTAAAAATCAGTTCATTTGCGTTTGTTGTAGTCTAAGATGCACACTGGTAATTCTTCATTTGGTCTTATTCTCACAAACGTGGAAAGGATCTAGAAGGCCAGATAATGATTCAGTTGTATAGGTCCAACAACATTATTACTTCCCTGAATTAATAACACTTGAAAAACTAATGGAGAAGGCTGTCAGACAAAGACAGCTTAAAATGCTGCGTATGCTAATGTAGTTGTTGGCAACTCCTCAGTCTTCACACAAAGGTTAAAACTGTCAATAGAACTGATATAGAAAAGTAGTGGATACTAGGGAGAATTAGGTAACAGATGAGAGTTCTTTCTTGTGATAGCACTTGTTCTTATGCTGTATACTAACTATTAATTAACAGCAGATACTGAAGTTGAGCTGTTTTCATGTTAAGAGCAGATTCTGCTGATGCCCAGTATACCTTTTCTTCCATATGAAATGCCTACTTGCATACAAATGTAGCATAAGCATGTCTGGTTTTCCTTAAATCAGCAAGTGAAGTCCCCAGTGTTCTCATTAGTCAATGTTAAAATAGAAAATTGCAAACATTTCTTACGAGAGATTAAGAATATACTTCAGTGTTCGGTATTATTTTGTTCTTACTCTCTGTAAGCATTAAGTTTGCTGTTGATGGATCAGTCAATCCAGTACTGCTTTCAGAAATAATCAGTCATTACTTTAATTGTGGAGTTTCAAAAATACAGAACTATAACTGGGATCATCCTACAAGCAAGTATAGGGCAAATTTGGGGAAAAAGAAAAAAAAGAAAAAAAAAAAAACCCTAAACCAACATATCCCCAAACTTCTCAAATTGATAATATGTGCTGGAACTACACTGTATATGGAAGTGTAAAATTCCACCATGGTTTTCTTGAATTCCTTTATTTTAATCCTTTAATAATTATTCTGATTTTACTGAAAACACAACTGGGGCTAAACTTGGAGTCGTTTGCGTAAAGTACAGCTCTTCTATGAGGCTCAGGATTTCTTTCTTAAAATACATGGTTTGTGTTTGTGTTGGGGGGGGGCGCGTTTTAGGATGAAAGAATTCCTTCTGTTCAAGCATAAAAATAAAGTAGGGGTTTTGTTGTAGTAAAACACTACTCTGTTTAACAAAAGTGTAACAACATATTTCTTCCTCCCCTTGTTCCAAACTCACTGAACCACAACTGTTAACTGTTCATACTTATGATAAGTAAATAATTAAATTTGTGTTCCAGGAAAGGAGCTCAGGGATCTACTTAGGCCCCCAACAATTAAAGTAGAAATAGTGAGATTGGGAGCCATAGGAGGTCCTGTACCTGATGACAAATGATCCACAGTTAAGAAATGTAATATGTGTTCAGAAAAAAATGAAAAGAAACAGGTATCAAATTTCGTGTTTGTTTCTAGATCTTCCTATCTCAATATTTTTAAGGACAGGTTCAACTTTGAAATATACAGAAAAAGTTCACCTTTTCCACATGCATTTGCCTCTTTTAGAACATATTTTTGCGTAGCTTACAGTGTAAAATAGTGAATTTAATTCTGAAAAGACAATTATTTGAGAAAGTCTTATGAACAATGCTTCTTATGAATCAAGTGCAGTGTTACATTCAATATTGCATCATTATAGTAACACCAAATTAAATGATTGCTATCTTATAATGTGAATCTGATTTCCCAGATAGCAGAGTGGTATTCACACTTTATCCAGACTACCTTATTTATTATCATCACACAACACAGAGACTTTCACTGTGAAACTGGAGACATATTGTCATTTACTATTACTGCTAACTAAAATTTAAATTACTGCCATAGTCTCCAAAATTGTTGACATTTACTGATACTAGTTTGAGTTTTGTACCTGTGAATACAAAGTAGTTGGAGTTTTTTTGAAAGTCAAGCTAGCGTCCAGACAAATACTGTAAATTAATAATAATACATGTCACATTCTGCCTTATTTTGCTACAATTTTAGCTGAAAATTTCATATACTTCTATCGTACTTTACAAGGATAAAAATATTTTTATATCTAAATCTGGATATTTGATTTGATTCAGTGGGAAGACTAATAACTTGAATTATCATTTTAAGTAGGAGTGACTGATTTTCCTCACAGAACCACAAATGTATTAAAGAATCATTTATGAGCTTTAGAATACTTCTGTTCATCAGGTAATTTTCAGTGTATACCCTAATTTAAATTAAAGGCAGAAGCAATAAATTAAAGCCCGTACTATCCTTATTTTTGTACTGGCCATGGGTGTCTGAAGCATTTTTTTAAAACTGTGGTTGCTTAGGGGGGGCTGCGGTTTTGTATTCCTTTGCAACTTGTGGCTGCTGCCAGGGTATCTTCCAAAAGCAGTTCTGCGATGTGCAGGTGGCATCAGTCCTTCTTCATCCCAGGTGGTAAGATTCAGAGAAACAGCTGACGGAGTAGCATTGGTCATTAGGTTGGTGCCTGACAGAGTGTAGTAGCCTGGCCAGAATAACAAACTAATCCTGGTTCCCAGTGTTCCTTCAGGGAAGAAATGGGAGAGAAATTCTTGCCATTTTTAGCACTTATGTTGAGTTGCATTGAAATCTCTAGAAGATTTAATTACGAATTAGTACGTAGTTTATTAAAATATAACATGCACTTAAAAACATTTGCAAGAACTTAGCTTGTTTGTTCCCTCATGTGTAAATCAAACTGAATTATAGTGAAAGTAAATGTAAATACAGGCAAAGGGTAGTCACACTTTTAATGAAGACACACTGTCCAATTAGTCCGGGGATGATAACATTTCAGACTTTCACAAGTGACAGTTTTCAGAGGAAGGGTAGTGAAATATTTAATGTATTGTCATTATTTATAAACTACGTTAAAAAGATTTTCCGTCACAGCCGGAGAAAAGGTAAATATAGCAGAGTATGTTTCATCACAATTGTCCTCATTATTAATTAATTATTTTAATCTTTTAGGCCAAAGATAGCAGGTTGATGTACTGCTTTTGTTATTTTTGAGTGGTCTGTAAAAGTAGTGTGTTTACTAGTGAGGGAGTGTCTGTTTTTTTATTTTAGTGGCCATGATAAAAATGGGGTCAGGGAAAAATCATATGCATGTGTATTGTCACTGTAGCCAGTGGAGACCTATGGAACAGGGGTTATCACCTACTCAAATAGTAATAGCATCATTATTTAGAGTTTCAAAGGAGTGTTCAGCTGCACAACAGCAAGAGCTGTGTCCCCTTACTTCAGCACATGATGAGATTTTAGCTTCAGTTTCTGAAACAGTGTTGAGCATTGCCAGCTTAGACTTTTGCTTTTTTTTTTTTTTTTTTTAACCACATCCATAGCTTCACCCATTGCTTGTACTTATTGTCAACAGTGGATTATCTTTTTTTAAAGTCAATATAGTCTGCATCAACAGATGGGTTATTTTGTTTGCAGAAGGTAGCAACCTGAGCTGCATAATAGAGAACAAGCTAAAACAGTGTGAGCAGAAGATTGTATTATATACCTTGCATACAGTGAAGTAAATAAGTAGAAACCCAAGAATTACTATGAATTTTTTTTCCCCAGAGTATCTAAGAAGCTCTTTACAATAAATGTAAATAGGACTTTAAAGCAGATGAAAGGCAAGAACAATGCACATTTGCATTTAACTGCTAAAAGTTTCTGTAAAATGTTTATGGATTTGTTCTGCCACCTATTTCATGTAATAATTTGCTTTTCTGTAGCTGAAGAGTTTTGATTCAAGTTCCAGGACATTCTCTTTAAAAGGAGTCAGGAGGAGAATGTAATTTGTACAACGTGGTTTTAAGTTTATATTGTCTTTCACTTTGGAAATTCTTGCAATAATTTCTTGGAACAGAGCTACCTCTGGCTGTAAGCATGCCAGCTATCACTTGAAGCATGCAGATTATGGTTTTTTGCTTTAAATCAGTAGATTAATTTTGGTTGGTTTAAACTGCACTCTTGTAATTAATCTACTAGCATTTGTTTTAAAAACCTATGCTGGATGTTTTGAAAGGATATTTATCCTTAGGCAAGAAGAATATTGGAATATTTGTCTGTTATGTCGACATTAGAGATTAACTTTGCCTTTTAAATGTTTTAAAAGTAAACGTTTTCTGATACCTCTGCCAATTCATTCCATTTGAGTTTTCTTATTGCTGTCAGTAGGACTTAAACATATTTTAATGCAAATAATTATCCCACTGCCTTGAACTGTGAAATTGTTTAGCAAGATAAAATAGTCTAAAGATATGCAAGCCCTCTTAGCTCTGTTAATTTGATGAACGTTTTTTGATCACGTCCACCCTCACTTCCATAGGATGTTAAGTGACAGAGCTGTGCAGATCATTCTTTTCTTAACATGCACCCACATACTTTCTTTCATAGGAGCTAAATAATATCAAATTTAAGAACTGTCAGGTAGGAAAACAAGAAAAGGCAAAGAATGGTTCAGTAAAATAGGGGAAAGTGTATCCTCACTTCCCTCTGTACAGACAGCTGACTGCCCCTTGCCTGCACTCCTGCAGCTGACCACGAATAGCAGCAGGACCTGGTTGTCAGCCAGCTCCAGGCTGCCTTTGGTGCAGGCTGTGTGCCTTGAGGAGTTTCCGACCCTAGGCAAAAAGAAAAGGTGGAGGAGAAATGTAAATGGGAAAAAAAAGCCAAACCATTATGCAACAAGTATATAGTCACTTCTGTTTTGTCATTGAGAGTGGGAGAGGTCAGCTATCTTCACTTGCTGCTGAAACCATGTCATTCATTACCAGGTATCATGGGAAGAGTGAGGCTTCAGGGCAGGATCCATAGCCTGAAGTTTGAGTGAGAATGTTCTTTCTGGTGGGCGGGTGTCCTCTTAACTTGAACTTTAGCTTGTCCTTCCTTCTCAAGCTGTCAGTGTTGCCTGTTCCTTTTGGGAAGAGCAGACTTGCTTATTTAGGGTAACAGCAGAGCTTTATTTTTGCACCCCTAGGGTTACCGTGCTTGATCATTGTTGTTATCTGCTGATTTTCTTTCTAGATTTTAACAGCAGCAAACTAAAGGTGCTTTTATGGTATATTACGGACCAAAAGAGTAATTAGTCAGGGAATACATAAGTGAGACATCATAATTAAAAAAATAATTGTATGGATTTAACATCACATTAGTAGAGGAAGATGGCTTTTGACATTTCTGAGATACAGCCATTCAAACTGCAGAGGATTTTCGCTTTTATTTTGAAGAAATAGGGGATTAAATTTCATTCTTGGCTTTCAGTTCCACAGAACAGGTTTTGATGCTTCTCACTGATGAACGAAAGCCTGGCAAGAAGTATAATATTCCATAAATACAGAAGTCATCCTAAACAAATGTATTTCCTAGGTTCTAATCTTACAAAGGCTTAAACATACAGATATATGTCAACCTTAATGTACTGCTAGCACAGCATTCCAGTTGAGCTCATAGCTGAGCTTCCGGTTGCACAGTGGTATTAATATCAAAATCACAAATACTTTCAGTTGAAAAACAAAACAAGCGAATCATTTCTTCTTGTTAAATTTACATTTGGGAGGTCGCTGAGCACTTTTATGGATTTTCTTGGGGGTGGGAAAAGTTGTGTAGGTTAGAGATTGGCACAAAACTTGAAATAAGCAAAATCTTTTTCAGATAAGTGACAGTTCTCTGGATGCTATTAAGCTGTGAACAGTAGGTCTTTTCAATAATCACTGTGATTCATTTTCATATTGTGTTTTTTTTTTTTAATAATAATATCTTTAAAAGGCTTGCTGAACAGTAGGCTGCACTGGCATAACTTTCTGTGCAGAAGGAAAGGTTTCAGGCACAGATAATTTACCTTAAATTGATTTGCACAGCTCAATAAAACCATAAGAAAACTCTACCAGCTCAGATCACGGGTTCATTTAGCACCAGATCTCGTATCTGACTACGGCTGATGGCAAAGCTGGAAAAAAGAGTTTAAGAATGGGGCAAGCACATTGTAATGTTTCCCACATTGATTGTCCTAGTCTCCACAGATTGATGGCTGAAGTATTTTGTGACTGGGAGTGGTATTTCTCTGTTTAATAACTTTGGTGCATTTTTCTTCCAGGAATTCTTTTGTGGTTTTCCCCCCACCCCCCCTCCAACCTGTGTGAACTTTCAGTTATGGCAGTGAGTTCTACAGTTTAAGTATGTATTGTATGAGGAAGTGCCACTTGATTGATTTTTCTGGGTTTTGTTTTTGTTTCCACCCACCCCACCCCCCCTCCCCAAGCCTGCTATCCACCGATCTTCCCTAGTTTGTCTATTAGAAATATTACATCTTTTCCACATTGCCCTTTTCATTGTGTATCGTATCACTCCAAATATTTGTCTTTCCGCTTAAGGAATCTAACTTGTTCCCTCACAGGGCTTCTTCCATATCTTTGCTCATTCTTGTTGCCTTTCCATGTATCTTCTAGTTTTAGTGGACCTTGTTGGCAATGAGAGACCAGAGCTGCACACAGTACTCATGGTGTAGATGCACTTGGGGATTTTTACAGTAGCATTATGTTTTCTTTTTCATTCTTTAATCTTTTTCTAATAATTCCTATATTGTTTGGGGTTTTTTGAACACTGAGTTGACATCTGTATGGAATTATAGTAGATTATTTTATAATTCCAAGAGAATTTGAACACAATTTCAGGTAGGAGGAATATGCATGAAGGTCTCTGTACCAACGTTAGCAGAACCCAAAGAGTACTGTTAATGACAGTTATTCTAATCGGTATTTTCAGATCTGTCATACATCTTGACTAGTTCAAAAAATCGATTACATTAATTTTTTTTATTTTCATGTGTAATGACGTGTCTTCTCATTTGCTAATGCTGCCATATATCCCTTATGAAAAAGTATATTTTAAATTATCTACCGTAACTAATAATTTCTTCTGTGCAAAAGGAGAACACATGTTATTTTTTTCTTAAAATGAAAAAGAACTCAGTCTTCAGTCTGATTTTGGAGAGGCGATACATTGTTCTTTAATTGTTTGTTACAGTTTGCCTGATTTAGCATAAAAGATGACCATTCTTTGGAACCCTTCTCATTAGAGAATATGTTTAAAAATACCAAAATGCCACTTTTTTTTTTCCCTTACAATTCCTAATGCATGTTACTAAGAGAAAATGTTTTGAACTTTTTTGATGTCCCTTGGGGAAATGCTGCAAGCAGCAGAATTTTTATGTCCATTTAGGTCTTAGGTGATTCAGCATTTGTGGTTTGTGGGAAAATGAGTTGTAGATTATGATTAAAGGAGAAAAAATAGTAAGGAGTGGCTACTAGAGAAGGCATCTTTTTACTGTTAAAATATTTTTTGGATTGGCTTTTCCTCATTTTTAAACCTCTACCTCTGTTCCTCCTATTTTTTCTCCCAGTTGTGACTGTACACTTCAAAGAGAATCATTCCATTCTGTTTCACTTTTCAGTTTTTTTATCAGTACAAAGAATTAAGAACAAGTTGCTGTAGGTTCTTGATAATACTAAATCCATACATTTAAGCCTGTCAAACATCGTTGTCTCCAACAGGTCAACCAGTCATACCCTTCTGGCAGCCTCTCAGGAATAAACAGAAAATCTCTAGGGAAGGGAATGGAAGAGGATACAGGACGCAAAAAAAACCCCTGCTTGTAGTGCAGGAAAAATTCTTTGTTGTAGTAATGGACCACAAACAATGAGTTAACTCATTCTGGGATGCATTAGCAAGACTATTTTACAAAAAGACATGAAGTAATTATGCCATTCACTTTGGCACTGGTGAGTCCTCAGCTGAGGTATTGTGTCTAGTTTTGGGAACTGAACTTAAAAAGTACACAAATGGAGTCCAGAGGAGAGCATCAAGAGTAAGAGGAGACAAAGAAAACTGGGTATGTTTACTCCTGAAAAGAGAACGCTCGCAAGTTGAAGGGGAAAGGGAGCCAAATACAAATTTTAGCATTTAAAAAGCTGTGACAACATATTCTTGTGCCTGTCTTTTCAGACAGAGGAAATGAACCTAAGGAGAGGAGAAAATTCCTCTCTTCTGGGTTGTATGGTTCAGGATACTTTACAACAGTAAGTTTAAAGATCACAATCTTGCAAATACACTGAGAAGTGACTGCCCAGTTTCAGGCATTTAAAGGTGTATTTTCAGTGACATGAATCACCTCATGCTCAAGTTAAAAACATAGGAAAATCTGGAAAACTTTGGAAGATAGACATCCTATCAGTTAGTCTTTCACATTTGCCACTCTTTCTGTTCACAGAGGTCCTGTGGGCATGTTGGTTGAAAGCTCCTGGAACTTCTTTTCCAAAACCAAAGCTTCAGTAGAGACTTCGTTAGTTATCTACCTGACTTGTCATGGTCTTGTGTAAATGGTGATGATTTCTCTTAAATTTCTCTTAAATAGCACATGTTCTTACAGAGTGGTATTTGGACAGTGTAGCAGACTATAACAGAGTATGTAATACTGTATTGTGCTTCCACATATTGATTGTTTTAAATCTAAATCCTGGCAAGATGCAAATGATTCTGTTCTTCTGGTGGAGACTTATCCACATCTCCTAATCAGACAGGGCCTAATATTTTCTTTCCTAAAAGCAGAAAAAAATGGTTGAGGAAGTAATGCTGTCGGGAGTATTATCTCTAAAGGCTCAAAGAAGCAAAGGACGTGCCTTCAGGTACTTTCAGTTAAAAGCAGCAAGGAGGAGGTTTTGCATTCATACATGTATTCACTGACATACATATATGTATTTAAGTGTAAGACACTTCCTATTTCTGTACAAGCATCTAATCTGCTCAAGAACTAGCACATCTTGTGGCTAACGGTGAGGTGAGGAATCCTGTTCCTAGGTTCTTAGCGGTAGGTCCTCAAGCACATGGAAATGAAAAGCGGATTTGGACAATAAAACAAAGTTTATCTCAAGTTTGTGGCATTAGAGGGAAAGTTCCCCAAATGAAAGGTGGCAGGTGAGTACCTTTGAAGTGTTGGTGACAGCTCCCAGCTGTCACAGCAAGGAAGTACATGTGTGAGGCCAGTGCCGTCACTTGGCGGTCTGCAGGCTTTTGGACATGTGTGCTAGTGCGTTTGTCATCATAAGAGGGGCTTGAGAGGAGAGTTACAGCAAAGCTGATGATTTTGCTAGTGAGAGGTTTAAGGAACTGCAAAAACAGTTCATAGGAAATCAGGTTTCATTAGTTTTCTTGCTCATTATAGTAAATTCTGTAGGTAGGAGAAGTAACTTGTCACAGCACTCTCCGAACTAGCTGGCTGCGACAAGGTCTTTTACCATCACATACCAACATTTGTTGATCAGTGAAGGGCTGCTTTATGGAATTTGAGGATGTAATCAGGAGAAAATCCTGACTCTTGACAGTCAGCTTGACTGCTGGGGGAATTCCAGGCATTTGCTTCTAGCAGGAGAGCTCATTTGCTCTCAGCACTCTGTTTGCTGTACTTATGGACTGGCTGAGTTGGGTCAGTGCGTACTATTTCTGGGCAGGCTTTTCCAGTGTTAAGGGTGGGCTCTTGTTGGCACCTGATGTTTCAAAACTGCAGGGCATTTTACTGGTCAACTGACATTCTAATTAATTTACTTTTTTGAGATACTTACATGCATATGAGAACTTTTTCTTCTCCCTACATCAGTTATTTTTCTCTTCAGGTTTTATATTTTATGCAAGTCATCAGTCTTTGAACCATGTGTCTGCTCTGAGAACACATGCTAAGGGGTGCTAGTTTCATGTGTATTTGCTCCAGCAGTGCTGCCAAGCTAAGCCATTGTTGTCCTTTCTCCAGCCCTCCCCCATCACTATCCACTCTGCTTTCTCATTTTTATGCCTGCACTGTGCCCTCAGCTGTGTCCTGGTAAAGCTGTTTGTTTGGCCTGACCAAATGAGGTGGAGGGAGAGGTTATTTTTAGTGCGGATCATTTCCGTGGTTTTAACTGAGGGCGGGTGACACAAGATGGGGAAGAAGAAGCGGAGATGGGAACAAGTGGTAGGACATAATGGGAAGGTGATGGCTATCTAAACAAGCAGCTTACTTCCTCCACCTCTGTATCGAGGGTCACAGTTTATGGTCAGACCAAAAGCCGCTGGAAATCTGTGTGTTAGAAGAAACGCAGTGCAGTGTGTTGGTTTTGCTTCTGATGCAAAGTCTGACATTTCTTGCAGAGGTTAGGTGGTGTAAGAACAGGTCCATCTTGCTAACCCTTGCCCTTTTGGGTAAGTAAACACAGCTATGTTCACTGCAGTTATTTCTAAACTTAACTTTGTGGACTGGAGCTTTAAGGCTTTGTCTGATGCGTTTCAAAAGCAATCGACTCACATGAATTCCAGTATATAAAAGGCTTCATAGCTGCTTGAGTCTAGTGTAACAAGCCTTCTCACTTGGCTTTGTTGTGTAACTGCAAGCCTCTTCTGCTCTATTACTACATTGTCTTTACTGAAAACATGATGGATAGGCATGCAAAAATTCTGTGAGTGGTCATTTAGCCACAAAAGACATGGCAGGGGAGGGTACCTATAGGTATATATGTTTAAGTTCTGTTTACATGTTCCCACAGTATCGGATAAGCCCGCATAATAGTGTTGCTATGGATGTAAAGTAAGAGTGGAACGCTGTACCATGACATGTCAGTGACAGTTATGTAGAATTGAAGCTATTTTATACAGTTTGCGCAGCCTTCAGGGGAGATGGGATGAGTTCATAAGGCAGAAGTCAGCTGAGGGCTCCTGAGTATGTGGAAACCCTGCTTGGCTCAAGCTCCTGAAAAGGGGTCTTGGAAGACTGGGGAGAAGTGTCGTTACATATGTTTGTGCTGTCCTTGCCCATCTCTTGTTGGGCATCCACTGTTGGTAAAAGGATAGTGAGCTAGAAAGACCTCTGGTATAACCTTGCAGAAGCCTTAATTTAAGGTTTAAGAAGTCATTTCCAGAAGGGATTACCATTTACTTTCCAACATATCCCCATCAGCACTATGCAGATTGTTTTTTAAATAAATAAAACTAAAAAAACCCAAACACTCAGCTGTTGTTCAGGTGAAAGTTTTGCTTTATGTGACAGTAAGATTCCCCTGTTAGCCGTTATTTAATTTTTCCAGTTGCACCATAACAAGTGTGAGAGAGCACATTGCCTTTCTTGCCAGAATGCGTGATGGTTTTCTTTCTGTAGGCTAGGAAAGACTTCTACAAAAAGAGAATCATCAGATCATTTCTGTTGGCCTGTCCTTGTATAAGCTCTTACCTGATAATATGAGAGAGCCTATGGCTGGCTAGAGGGGAAATTGCTGTCAGTAGGAGTTTCAAAAAGAGTAAAGCCATTTCGCACATACTCAGCAGTGAAACTTCTGAAGTTTCACAAGCTCTGAGGTGCTATTGGAGGGGCACACTTGTGTCTAATGTATACATTTTAAAAGCCTGAAGGTCAATTCAGAATTTAGCTAAGCTGAATTGTGTTGTTTAGGAGATGAATCGAGAGCAAATATGATATGCTGTAATGTTTTGTCTTCATAAAGTCCAGTGAAGCTTTTCAGTTGAAATTTTCAACTCCTGCTGAAAATGTTAAATTATGATCTCTGGTATCTGCGCCTGTATTAGCTCAAGCATTAAATGATTTCATATCTTTTCTCATGGAGAAAAAAAGGAGAGGAAGAAATAAAACCTCCTTCACGTTTCAACCCAGATTCATGTAACATGAAAAAATGGAAAGGGAATATATCTATCTTTACAAAAATGCTAAGATACCATCTTAGCTGAACACTTGAATAACAAGTACTGTGTGGAGGCTAGCTAATACGCTTCTCTGCATCTAGCAATATTCCTAATTTTAAATTGTGTTACTGCCATGCTTTACCTTCCTTTCCGTTTTCACTTCTCTACAATCTGAATGCTCTGTTATCACAAGGAAAATGTCCCAGTGATGTTTCCTGAACATGTAAAGAGGCAGAGGAAAGGAAGTTCCCTTTTTTATTATTATTATGTGAAGTAAAGTATTGGCATGAGCATGTTTGTCACCAGGTTTGTTTAAAATAAAAAAAATTCAAGCATCTTCAGACTAGAATAAAGTTATCCTTCATCTGTGTCTAAACACAAATTATCTAAAATATAAATATACAAAAAAAATGTGTTCAAAATTGGTACAGTTATATATCAATAGGAGCCAATATTGTTACTTTGTTCTTCAAAATAAGTACCCAAAAAAAGAATTCACATTTAACTCAAAATTAAAGGTTTAATTTAAGCAGGTTTTCTTACAGGTTTCAGTTTTTAAGATGAGAATAAGTTTTCAAGAAGGTTTGCAAAGTGGTAGATATAAAAGGTGATTTAAAGCCAGCCAACTTAGAATTAACCTCTGCAGCCAACTAAACCTGAAAATTAACAGTAAGAGAGGAAGAGAAATAACGAGTTTGTTTTCTCATTCACATGAATGGGTGTCAAAAGTATGTCAAGAACAAACACAATAAAGCTTAGAACTGAATCATTAGGAATAGTTTTTTAAGTATTTTGTAAATGCAGAGATTTTTAAAGATACAGCTTTGGTGCACTGGAGAGCTGATCTGTCTTAAATTTGTGACTCTTCACTTTACAAGCAGAGAATGATCAAGGGATGTAGTACAACTGTTTTGCATCAGTTGCAAAAAACCCCAGAGTATTTGTTTGGGATTTAATGGATTTATTCTGATTTACCAAGACCTTTATACCTTGTGTGCATGTGTAAAGACTATAAAAACTGTTTTTGACTGGTACAGCAAAAGTATAGTAACACCTGAATATTGAAGCAGTTTTTGAGATGTTGTTTATTATAGTGCTTATTTAATTTATAGGGTCGTTTATTGTCTTGAAAGAAGTGCCAAAAATTGCAGTATCGATACATGTTTAACCACAGGAATTATGTAGGTGGGTTTTTTCCCCACATAGTCAGCACTGCATACCTGAATAATTCATCAGAATATTCCCTTCTTTATTAGTGCTTTTCACGGTGTCAGCAGGATTTTCCTTCTCTGCTTTCCTAACTCTCCATGGGCTTGCTAGATTCTGTCTTCAGTCTAGGGACATCTGCTGTGGGATGGGCGAGGCAAAGGGAAGGGGGCACTGAAGAAGGCACCCCAATATCGCCCTTGGTTTCCTCATCTTTCCTCCCTGTACTTGACTTGTCCTTTCCTTCCCCAGTGGGACCTGGGCAGGAGACACCCCCAAAGGTGTTTTCTCAGCAGAAGGCCTCTCTGGTGTGGCTTAGCTATTTCTGCTTCATGTCACCTGGGGAGACGTCACAAGAGACAACTCAGCCTCTTTACCTGACACAAGCTGTCTGATGCAAAAAATGAACTTTTGCCCTGCATGTATGTGATGTTGTCCTGTTGAATTGTTTTCTGTCTAAAGTACGTATTTCTCAGTGTCAAACGTTTTTAGCTAATGAAAAAACACTGAATAAATACACTTGGATAAAAGGAAGCATGTTGATAGTACAAACTGGATGTCAGGTGGTATGCTTAACATCTGTATTTTAAAGTTGACTGTACAAAGTAAGAACAAATAACTACTGATGCTTACGAAAACCCTTTTGTACAGATTACGCAAAAGCAGAAATCTTAGCACATTCACTTAAAAACAGGAGATCTTGATGATCTTGATTAATTCTCTAAACAATTTAAAAGTAGTTGTAAAATCATGTGTGCAGATTGGGCTGCTATGCTTTTACTGCCTTACATTAAGGTTGAGATGGAATTAAAGGTCAGTGTCACACACATTTCCACAACACATAGTAAAACCCTGGAATGAAATGAGTCTCACTTGAACATTTGATTAGACAAGATAATGTATTTCCCCCTAGAGTAGTTTGTTATTCAAAACAAGCTCTTTAGGGAAGGAAGTTCACATCAGTTGGTAACTGTTCCTGTGGATACCGAAGAACTTTGTACAGTACACACTACAGTAAATTGCACTGCAGGTCATTTAGGAGCTGGAGGTACCTACTGCCTGTGTCTATGTAGAAGTATAAAAATGAATAAAAAAAAAACCAATAAAGAGCTAAATAGCCAGCAAACAACAGGCAGTGATACTATAAAAAAAATAACACCCCAATTTACAGAGCTAGTCATGCTTTTAGTGAGTCAAGAAATTACGCTTTTCTTGTAGATGAATTCTAGAAATGCTGTTTTACAAACCTTGTGTGCCAAAAAGAAAACACTAAAAAAAAGTTTGCTATGAACTGGTGCCCTTAAATATGTGGTATGGAACTGAGTAACTTCTGGCTTTAACTTTCCTGTAAATGCAGTTGTAGATTTCAAAATTATTAGCTGTCTGTACATTAGGCAGCTTTTTTTTCTATCATTGCCTATTTTGACCTTTTTGGTCTTCAGTCACCATGTGTCTTGAAAATTTTAGTGACTGATAGCAAGCGGTAGTAGCAAGCCATGTTCATTAGGACTCAACTAAGTTTTAACTTGTGACTGTTTATGGTTATCTGTATGAATTGACTTTTGAGGGTAAGCTGGAAATGAACGTTGTATTCTGGACTTCTGAAATGAACACCCTCTAAAACAAAGACTTGTTTTCATGGGATGTGAATTTTCCCTCAAGTTAATAAATGTTTCGTGCCATGAAAGCAGTTTTAAAACATTTTACAATGTAGTAGTAAATCTAGTATATCTCTGGTGGGTACTTTGGTTTAGAAGTCCAATTTAAATCTAATTTTGACTTTGTCTTGGATTGTCACATTGTTTATGTCTTTGATTACAGAAGTCTCTTTTAAATAGACAGCCCAAAGAGTTACTGTGTTCCAAGGTTGCTGAAGCTGCTAACAAAGCTGTGGTCTGTATCTTAAGTTTGTTTTATGGCATGATTATGAGGAGGGTCATCGGAAGAATTTCTTTGGTTTGGGGGAAGGGTTCTGCAAGTTTTATATATATGCAAGTGAAATATTATATAATAATATAATATGTAATATTAAAGTGTCAGTCGATATAGCTGTATATGAATATTACACAAATGAGCTAACATAATGTTATATTGCCACCCTTGGTACATAGTACTGGCATTTTGAGTCAGTAGATAATCCCCAACTGGCAAAACAGGAATATTTTGGCAGTCAGCCCTGATCTCTTGTGCAGTTCTAGCAAGTAACTTAATCCTGTTTCTTCCATTCCTTCTCCTACCTTTCTTAGCTAAAGCAGAGTGGGGTATGTGCTGGCATAATGTGCTTTTGGATCTTCACCAGGAGTTCTAAGTGTTGTTCTCAGTCCTGTAAACTGTAATTTGTTCCCTAAATAATGGAGCTAATACATTCTGGTTGCCTATGGATGTATTGTAGATGCTCAGCCTACTTCTCCAGTGACGATAAATAGCCTGTTTCTCCTTCAGCTCTGCTGTTGCTTGATTTTCCTCAGAGTAGTTGCAGTGCCCTTCCAGCTGGGCAAGAGGCAGGGCTTGTCAGGGCACCTTCTGTGCCTTTATGTGCTGGCTGACTGGTCAGACCGTGCGTGTCGGTCAGCAGCTAACCCAGCAAAACCAGGTAACTTGTTGATACCGCGCTAAAATTTCACTTCAGTAAGAAGGTGTTGAACCAACTCTTTCCTCCAGCCAACAAAGGACTTGTTAGACTTTGAGTCCTTTTTTGAGCCCTCCACTTTTTTGCAGCATTTGCTTGTAACTAGCCAATATGTTGCATAGTTAGGTCCAAGGCTTGGTTGATTGTCAGGCAGATGATATGACAGCATAAGTCTCCCTCCCTTAGGCAACCAAGCTAAAGAGACAGCATATGTTGCAGTAAGGCTTAAACAGTTTAATAAGTTAGGCTACAACACAAATTTAAGTGTAACATTTACTTTTTATGCTTATGGTCACATTTTATTCTTACGGCTGCAGATAACCTTTCTCCTTGGGTATGATACACATTTTAAGAATGGTAAAGTGCTGCATAATATTTTTTTCTTCTGAAGGAGAATGGAAGATAGGCTGCTCGTAAACAGTTTTGAGTAAATGAATTCTTGTAAACCCGTTGGTGTGATGCTGTA
Source organism: Falco naumanni (assembly GCF_017639655.2). Lineage (NCBI taxonomy): Eukaryota > Metazoa > Chordata > Aves > Falconiformes > Falconidae > Falco > Falco naumanni. The sequence goes on along the minus strand of NC_054056.1, from coordinate 59,588,441 downwards.
CCCAGGTGCAGGAGGATGTTGAGTGCAACATTGCCCCAGTGTGTTGCTACCTGAGTCTGTCTCGGCTAGATGTACAGTGTCTCCTGAACAGTGTTCTGCATAAAAGTGGATCATGTGTCATATTTGCTAATGTATCTCTTTGTTCTTTTCAGCAGCTTGTAAGATGTTTCTATCAACTAGTAATGCTTTCATTTCAGTCCTTTCATTTTTTGTATGGACTTTTTTGCCAGCCTGCTTCAGTCATGCATAACACACCTCATTTCTGTCCTTCTAATTGTGCACAGTGTGCAATGCTGATTTTCAGAAGTATATGCAAATTCAATTTTTACACGGCTAATTGGGGGGGGGGGGGGGGGGGGCAGGGAGGGGCAGGGAGTTTAGAACTGTAGCAATAGTTTGCAACTATTTTTTAGCCCCGGAAGATACTTTCTCAGAGCATTCTGTGGTAGAAGACATTTTGTATGCTGTAACTTACCAAAGATCCTGTCTTAGAACTGCAGTATCTTCAGCAAAACGAGTATGATTTGCTGGAGAACAGCATATGGTTTGGGGCTGGTGTGTAGCATCACCAGTGCCAGTGAGATGTAGAGTGATTGCCTCTGTTCTAAAATCTCATTAATAGTAAACCACCTTTAGAATACAGTCAGTAAAGAAAAGAATGACTTAAAATGGAAAAATTGGAGCATTCTGAACAGGTTTATGAATTTATGGATTACTACATTTTAATTGGATATCCCTTTTAAACATATAGTAAAAAATGAAAGCTTGTAGAACATGTAGCAACTTAGATAGCATTTCCAGGTTTATGATTTTGACTACATATCGTTAAGTCCATAATAAGATAGTTCTTGACACATACGTGTGCATAAAATGTACAGTTGGAGTGTGTGCTGCTAGTTTAGAAGTGTCTGGTGTCCCTTTTTTCTTGTGATTCATAAAATGATAACAGCAAAAGAAGATAGCTGTTGTGGAAAGTTGTACTACAAAATATGGAAAATGACATCTAACAGTATGTTAAAACAGAAATAATAACCTTCAATAGCTGTTCTAAATTAGGCAGAGCTTAACAGCTAAACAGACATGCTTCAAGTTATTATTTGAAAAATTATTCAGCTGAGGTGCAGTTCATTTATTCCGTGTCTTTTAGTTGGAAGGCTGGCTTTTCTGAAGCCAGTGACAAAACTGCCAGTGACAGTGGCATCAATAGCCAGTCAATGTACTCCAACATACCCAAGCTCCATTTTCATCCAAGAAAAGCTACACTGCCATAGGTCTGTTTCTTATAGTATGAATTTGTTGTTGTCCTGGGCTGGCCAAAATTACTGTCGGTGATACAGAATACATAGCCATTATTTTCACACTATACTATTAAAAGTAGGGGAAAGTTGTTGTTGCTGGAGGGGAATCTACAGAGAAGAGAGTTTCTGATGGTAGGAATGCTTTAAAACTTCCATCCTGTATGGAACTGAGGGCTTGATATTTTTAGTATATTGAACAGTCTTTAAAAACTTGTTTTGGTGCCTGATTCACTACATCAATAACTTTTTTATTTCACTTTTTAATATTAGATTACTCTTTGTATATGAAAGTAAATAGCCATTTTACAAATGTAAGTGTAATATGATACCACTGAGGTTCAGTGAATTACAACAGAGCTCTGGTTTTCCTTACTGCAGATAAGACACGAGCAGTGTAGTACTTTTCAGATTACTGAACACTTAATGAATTTCAAGATGAGATTATTCCGTTCACAGCTAGATAGTTTGAAGGTATGCTTTCTTCAAACATGGCAGCTCTTCATTAAAAGCTGCAAGTATAATTTCAATTTTCATAGCATAGTCTTAAGTTTCTTATGGGCAAACCTTAAATGTGAGAAAACGTGAAGATAACAGCTAAGAGTGTTTATTCAGTAACTAACGTTACCAAAATCCCATGAATATTGGCAGTGGTTTAGTTTTCCAAGGTGGATGCTGAAATTTCAACTGAACGAAGGTGGGAAAAGGAAAAGTATGCTTTTTATGTCTGGGCCTTTATACTGTATCAACAGTAAGTGATAATGATTTGTGGCGTTATTTTTTCATGGTACAGAATTATTGTACAAAATGTGGAGATGGATTTACACAACCATCCAGTCAACAAAAGTCCATTGCACTAATCTTAGTTTAGCAGAGTTGCTAATCAATAGGTTAAAGACTGTCATCTTCCTTAACATGATCTTAGTGTAATGTCTACAAATACCTTAGGATAAACAGACTTAAAAATGTGAATTGCAAAAGTCCTTTGGAAAAAGGGTACAGGCAAGCAGGTGGCTTAAAAGAATTTTGCTTGTCTCTACTAACCTCTTAATGATGTTCCTTCTAGCTCATACAGATTTATTTTCAGTCTACTGAGTGAATAAAGGACGTTCTCCCTTCCTGTTCCCCTGTCAGCAGGGTTGGTTGAACTGTAGAGCTGCACAAGTAGTTTGTGAGTACATCCTGCCATGCTTTATTAATTATGCATAAGATTGCAGGGATTCATTGTAAAATAAATACTTTTATGTATTTTACATAGCAACATTGTAAAATACATAGTATTATGCAGGCTCAGGCAGCAGCATGATTTCAGTACAAGAAAAGAGATTCCATTTTATAAATTCATATCATTCTCCCATTTAAATGCTTTCCAAACAGTATTCCTTATTTTTATTTTGGAAGTCTAGTGCTGACTTTCCAGGACCCAGTTTAGTTGCTACAGCCTCTTAACTATTTTTATTCCACTTCCTAAGAAACATGGATGTCAACAGAAGCCTTTTTCCAATCCACACATTGTCTGGAAAAATCTTACATACTACATAAAAGTTAATCTACTTACCTGAAGACCTAACTTCTTCCTGAAATACCTTGGATCTCTTCCAGCATCGGCAAAGAAAGGTCGTCGTTTGGAACCATCAGATACAGGAGCATTGTTGAAAAAGTAACTCGGTGTTTAAATTTAAACTTCATTGTTACGTGTTTAGTTATTGACCCATGTATCTGTGAGGAGAAGTGCATTTCTTCCTTCCTCTCTGTCTTCCTCTCCCTCCCCACCAAGGGAGGTCTGGTCCTCCTGCTACCTTTCTTCCTCTTTCCTGCTCCCCCATTAAAAATAGAGTTCCTCCGCTTCATTATCATTTTCCTGAGCAGCCCAACCCTGGTGCGCTCAGTCACAAGATTCACCTTCCGCTCTTGCCAGCATCCCTACAGATTTCTTTGTCCTAGTTAGCACTTCCCCAGTGAGACACCAGATGACTTAAGGAGATTAGACAAGGGTGACCAGTTCTGTGAGAAAAAAGTGGGAGGCGTCAGGGCTCTGTTTGCATGGGAATCCTCCTGGTAGGCAGAAACTCTCTCCTTCCACTGTTATATCACCTATGGGATAATCCAACAAAACTCTTTCAACAGAGACACCAGGGTTTTGTTTGCAACAAAAAGAAGTTTTCTTTTTGACTTGAATTGGGATCCAGATTAATGCTAGTTGAGTCATCCAGAGATTTGCTCAAAGAGTTACTGTTCCTTGGTGAGATTTTTTTTCTTATTCCCCCATAGGGGTGATTTTGCATTATCTCCATGTTAAATTGTCCATGGGAGTTTGGAGAAATGAAAGCAAATACAGCAGTATGTCTAAGGCCCACCTACAGGGACTGCTGTCAGTCAGAAAGTCTGTGGGCTTCTGAACAGAGTACTTTGGTGAAAGGAATCGGCATGTCTCGTGGATATTGATCTGGTTAGTCAGTTGCCCCTGTCCCTTACAGATGGTTAGTTTAAAGGTTCAGCAAGGTGCTAACAAGTTCAGGGCTCAGGAGTATGTTAGATTATCCTTTTGTCAGCTCAGTTTATAGTAGTGAGCATAAGGCTGGGTGTGTGGAAGATCCTATAAGATATATAGAACTTCCCTTCTCCTGTTTGGTGTGCATTTTCTTTTAAAGAAGAAAGGACCTTTTTATTTTAGAAATGTCATAGTTAAGAAAACTGCCTGGCTTGTTTCAAAATTCTTTAGAAAACTTTTGCCTTAACCCCGAACTATCTACTACCACCGTTGAGATTGGTATGAACTTTTTGTTCATACAGATGGAAAACTCAGATTCAAAATAATATGCCAACAATTAGCTCTGAAGTGATTAGTGGTATCCTAAAATAGTAATAAATTATGATTCTTCCTGAAGTATCTCAAAATTTCCTAGAGATGAGAGTAGGGTTTTTTTCTAATTTTTATATGGGGAAACTGAGCCACCAGAGGTCACAGAGAATAGCTGGCAGAGCCAGAAATAGAGCTCAGGCTTTTCCACTTTCAGCTCAGTGTTCTTGTCACTGGATACCACCAGATGGTCTCCAGATTATTCAGTAAATAAGCCTCTGCATCCTCCATAAATATTCCGCCAAAGCCAACTGGCTGTGTCTCACGCTTGCTAGTTCCCAGTCTGTGAGAGTGGCTGACTTGGCAGGTAGTGCTGTAGCTGGCCCCATTGAGCAATCCTCGGTTCTGCAGGTTCATTAGTTTTACCAGGCAGAGCAATCTCTTCTTTACTACTGTTTTTAACAGTTCTTCTCTGCATCATAAGGGACTTTTTTTTTGTGTGTAAAACTTTTCTGTGTATGCTTGAGGCAAACAATTTAATTAAAAAAAAAAAAAAAAACTCCTCTAATAACTGCCTGCAGATGCGTAAAAAGTGTCTAAAGAAATATTTTATCTGCTTTTAAAATCTGGATGACTTAATTGTTACTGTCTGTGTGCCTTGAAATTCAGAGGGTAGAAATACATATGTAATATATACATGCACTTGCATCTGTGTGTCTGTGTGTGTGTGTAGCATAAATACCAGATGGGAGAGGAGGTTCATGGCTACAAAACAAACTGTTTTCTAGTCTCTCTTAATTCACTACGTCACTTCCTAGTTCATAAGCCTTTTGCTTCTATCTGTTTTTGTGAGGGTTTTCATGGCTCTTCAGTTCTTCAGGATTTTGCCTGTACCGTAATATGTGCCTCATACAGAAGTGTCCAAACTAACCCTTATGTGTCCGGTATTCTTCTGTTGGGGAGTTTACTGGCTTAAATCTAAATGCTGGTCAATGGTAGTGTTCCTTCATTCCCAGTGCTACCATAGTTGTGCTGTACCAGTATTTTGCAAAAATTCGGCTCCTTCCAAAATCAGGTAAGTTGACTACAGGAGCCGAATTCACTGCAGGAGCTGCAGGGTAGATGAACCAGCTGACTGGAGTGGACCTTTGGCATTCTCCAAAACTGGGGGAAGCAGTTGGCTGGCTGGAGGCAGGGCTGCTGTTCACAAGGACCTTGGCATGCTGTGTGGGGCTGGGCTGCCAGAAACCTCAAAGACTTCAACGAAGAGAAGTGCTATGTCCAGCACCTGGGACAAAACAACCTTGAGCATCGGGGTGGACAGGGGACCAGCTGGCCAAGTAGCAACTCCACCAAAAATTATCTTGGTGGTCTGGCGGAGACATTCAGCATGAGTCAGTAGCATTTTCCTAACTGAGTTGCATTAGGAGGAGTGTCAGCTGGTCAGGAGAAGGAAGTGTGCCCCTCTATACAGCATTCATGAGGCAGTGACTAGGGTGTGTGTCCAGTTCTGCACCCATCCAGAAACGTCAGAAAATTGCAGTGAGGCCAGTGGAGGAACCACTGACAGGTTTAGGGGGGTGACGCATATGGCTTGTGAGGAGAGGCTGATGAACGTGATGTTGTTTAGCCTGGAAAAGAGAAGGCTAAGGCAGAATTTAATGACAGTTGGCCCCCACCTAAAGGAGGAGGGGTTTTACAGCATGACCCCTGTCAAAGGTGGACAGTCATGAGAGAACAGACAACTTGCAACAAAGGAAGGTTGTATTAGACATTATGAAAAAGAAAATCACAGTGGCCAGACATGAGCAGGTTGCTTGGAATGGCTGTGGCATCCCCATCCTTGGAGACTTTCCAAACTCAGCTGGACAAGGCCCTGAGCATCCCACTGTAAATGTGACATGAGCTCTTCTCTGAGCAGGAGGTTGGACTGGACGATCCAGATACCCCTTCAAACATATTTTTTTCTGTGATCCTATGCCTGTACCTTGTTTGTGACAGAGACATGTCTCCTTGCAGGGTGACAGGCTTTGCTGCACCTGTAACCAGTGAGATTGATGAACATCTTTCTTGAAAAGAAAATACAGCTATATATAATGCATATAACGGAATCAAGAATCTCAAAGCAATAAGCAGCCTGCATATATTTTTTTTGTTCTCACCTAAACTTAGAGGTTTCTACAGCTTGAACAACTTGTAGATGGAGTTTGTACTCTTGGTTTATGAATTTTCTTGAACTTGGCAACAGAGAAAGAACACCTTGTGAAACAGCATTCAAGCTATACAGATTGAATCAACAAAAAGCAGCTGATGAACTGTTGTAACTCAGCTGTGTGGATCCCAGCTGTCCAAGAACCAAGTAGACCCATGAAGAAGTGGCCAGGGTGGTGGTAGTGTAAGATGTTAACAGAAAGCCAAGGTTATGTTAATTTGTGTCAGAGTTGCTCCTTTGTTTCTGGTAGCCTAGCTGAAACTGGTTTCCCTTGCAAGCATGTTTATAGTGTCATCTGCACCATTGTGTAGTTGTTGGCCACCATCCTTCACAGGCTGAAGACAACTCACTGAGAAGTAAGATGCAGTTTTACAGGGCCAGAACAATAGAGAAATCACATGCCACAGAAATGACAGGTGTCTTTGTCAAAGGACAGTGTGTTTAAAGAGGTAGCACGTAAAGTTTAAGAGTGAGAGTCAAGCTTTAAACTGTCTGCTTTAACAGTTTCTTCATTGGAAGGATCTTCCCTGTGACCTGTCACTTCTGCTGCAGCTTTTCTGGGAATTCTTGGTCTTCTCCGTTGTCTGGTGTTGTCCACGGCCACTGTTTTTGTTGCTCTACAGTAGAGAAAAGGAGACAGGCAACCCTGCTGTGAGTTCTCCATCTCCCCAGGCTTTCACTGAAAATTGGAAGATAGGGTGATTTATCTGCCTTTGTCTGTCAGCTTCAAAGTTCATTTGGTTTAAAAATAAGTCATGAAATGGAGGTCAGCTGCCTTTTCATGCGAATCAGTGTCAGGGTTTCAACTTAATAATTTTGGTACTGTGGAGATTGCTGCTCATTTGTTGCAGCACGTTCTCAAGTTTCTCTGCCTGACCTCTAGATGCCCCAAAAAGTATATGAAAACTGAAGGGTGGAGGAGAAGGGAGAGAGATGTTTATTGTAAACTCTACTAGGATTTTCAGATTTTGCCAGTGTTGGTTATGCAATTTTAAAGTTTCAATTTTAAAAATCTTCAGTAAGTGAGTTCACTGAAAATGTGAGGACAGTAAGAAATTTTATGAAACAAATCAGTTGATTCTTGCAGTATATTGCCTCGTAGGTACAGACACATACCACTGCGCTTTATGAGTATTTTATGTACTAAACCCATAGGAACCAGAAGTAGGGATTTCCTGTCACTACGATCAAAACTGACTTTGGAATCTGCCAGGCGTGTTGACATTGGAAAGCATAGGCTCAAGGGAATAGAGATAATGTGTTTGTGGAATGCTGTCAAGGTTGCCAGCCTTAAAAGTAGACATTTTGATGCATGATACACACACACACACCTGACGAATCATACTGTCCCCCTGCTCTTTTGGTTGCTTTCTAGTGGCAGAACTGAAGTGTGATTTAAGAGTTACTTTGAACTTTTGGAGAAGAGGATTATTCTACATGAGGGGAGGAAAAGTATAACCCTCATCCACTTAGAAGAATGTGGCAGAGGAAAGTGTTTACACAGGCTTAAGTCACGCTCAGCTGTACACTGAAACAGCTGCTTACTCTAATTTAAGACTAAGAACATTGACAGTGTCCACTGAAAACACTGGACCTATTGTGTTAGCAATGCAGATAACCAATAGTTGGTGTCTAGGCTAGTGCTTTCTTTTCTTTCCTTTTTCTTTTTTCTTTTTTCTTTTTTTTTTTTTTTCCTGGCAGGTCTTCTCCATGATCCGAGTTGCAGAGCCTTTTGAAAGCAGTTTGCATTTCCATGCATTTACTCACATATTTGCCTTACTTTTCACTATTGCCAAACACTTTGAACCTGAGGCTGTAAAAGAAGACAAGACCCTAACCTCATTGGTTTCTTCCTACAACATCTAATGGATTAAAAAAACCAAAAAATAAGGATTCTAAATTGTAACCTTCAGCTTCAAGTATCCTTTGTTTTAAATGCAGATTTTTGGTTTTAGTGATTAATCCGTTAAAGTTAGCGTGAGGTTTTATTTCTAGAGAAAAGTTAGGAGCATAGTTTCAGGTGTTTTCTTCAGCTACTGAAATCCTGTGCCTGATTTCAAAGGGTGAGGAGCTATGCCCCTTTTTGTGTCTTGTTATGTTTGAAAGCTGAGGCCTCTGCAAAATACACAGGCTGGTTTGAAGGGGAGCCCTTCTTTGAAAATGCTGAGTTCTCAGAACTTTTGAGCAGAGGGCACAAAGCTCAAAGTGTTGTTTGTGAAAGGTTTTGTCAGCAACATCTCCTGAATCCGCTTCTTCACATAGATCTGTCACATTCATAAATGAGCATTTGCTTCTTTTTCTTGAAGGTACTAGAGGTAATACAAAGCCCTGCACAGGGTTATCTTTTTTTATTATTGATCTCCAAAAGGCTGTCTATCTGAAAGGATCCTTGCACACTGCATGTGAAAACAGAAATCTGAGGGGTTCCACTGAGGAGATTTGAACAAATGAGGATACTCCATCCAAAACTGTTAACTCATCATGAGAAACTGTTTTCTCATTAGACTGAAGAGCAAACTAATTTCCACATCCTTCTATCTCATTTAAAAAACAAACGAACAAACAAACAAAAAAACTTTATTAAAAAAAAACCAATCTCTTAGAAGTACTTTCCTTTCTCTGGGGGAAGGCAGCAGTGGGTGGCATGCTACAAAATGCCGTCCAAACTTAAAAGACCAGAAAGCCTAAAAAAGGAGAAGTCCTGCTTCCCTCATCCCTTTGAAGGACCTCCCCTGCTCTGTGGATTAGTGGAAGAAAATCAGGTGGAGTCAGGTTGGATCTCCAGGGTTTGCCAGCCAAGGCAATCCCAGGTTCTCCTTTCAACACCAGAATCACGTTTTTATTTCTGAAGAAACTTAAGTAACAAGGGAAACCATTCTTTTTCACTCCTGCACCTGCAGGAAAAGTAGTAAGAACAGATAAATGACACCACATACACGAGTATACTAGTTTTGAGTCCTTTCACACTGTGCAGCTGTAGTTGATATGTGTGACTGTTCAGAGATAGAGGTGAAAAACTGTAATTTAAACCGTTGTGTAGAGAAGTCTTTGAAGAGGGCATGGATAGGAAGATATTTTTATTAATAATATTGGTCATAAGCGTATCAAATCTTTAAGCTATGGTAGCCCATTATATACTGTTTTCAAGGGGAAAAGAGAGATGCAAATTCTGTAGAACAGAGCAAAACAAACTTAGCTGGTGCTCTCATTTTTACATAGTGGGCTTGTTGCACAAGATGCCCTCAAAGTATTTTGGGTTTTTCTGATTCCTCTAAGGTTTTTGTCACAAGAGTGGTGGCTTTCAGTGGGTTTTTTTTTTCTGTTGGGCATCACTTTTTGCCTAAGTTATTTTAGTTTCCAGAATCTAATATATTTGGAAGAAGTTCCAGTTGATGGAGATGATTTGTACAGCAAATGCAAAGAAAATCTTGAGAAAAAATGAGACCATAAGGTTAACAGATATTTAAGAATATATTAACATTTTGGAAGAATGCCTCAAGTTATATTTCTACACCTTGTTCTCAAAAGTATTGAAAATAACAAAAGCAAGAATATTAAAAAAGTCTTTCTAGTGTCACTCAAACGGACAGCCTTCAGTTTGATACATAACTGTGAATAGTCTCATAGCTACAAACTGTCCCATTTGGAAACCCCTGAATCATTTTTCAGAGAGAAAGAAAAAGCAAAGGTTATATGGAATGGATACTATTGTCCCATTTAAATTCTCTCTTTCCCCCAATCCTATGTTATCCAGCCCTGTCATACATAGCCCGTTACAATCAAATGTTCATTTTCTTATGGAAACATTTTCTCCTGAAGACAGAAAAGAAGAGCTCAGGGAGTTTGAGGAAAGATGTGGGGTTTTTTTCTTTTCCAAGGTTTCTTATTTCAACAAAGAAAACAGAAACAGACAGAATAGAAATAAAGGAACTCTTGCCTGGAAGGACAGACACACAACTTCTCCTGAGTTGACATGCAAAAAATTTTTTTCAGAGGCCATTTATTTCTAATTCAAGATATGTGTAACAGTTTATTTAAAGAGATCAAAATGAGACCAAAAACTGAGAAAAAGGTAATGACTAAGATGATTGCGATTTAAAGTAATTTTTTAAGTTGTTGAATTGTGGAGTAGAATCAAAGAAACCTGTACTATTTAGAGGGAGGAGAAAACAACCTTAGTAGTACTTAGTCTAGCTGCTGCTTTTTTGACACAAAATTAAGCTATTTGCAAAAACCTATCAGAAATTACCAAAAGCATGTAAAGAAAAAGTCATACATAATGAAAAGTAGTTAGGCAATACTTGGCCAGACAGGGCTGCAGCAGCGATCAAGAGAGTCTCTCATTACAACTGCTGCAGTTGGAGTGAACACTGGTGCGCAGGTTAAATGCGATACCTGCCTGAAGTTAAATGGTTGGAAAGCAAACTCTATGAGTTTATCTCAATGTGTTCAGGATGTCTTCTGCTGCAGGGAGTAATCTGAACTGGATGAAGAGGGTATACCACAATTTTTTATTTGCTCTCAGAGAGGAAGTTCCTATTCTAAAATGAAAAGTGTTGCACAATGGAAGCATCTAGAGTCTCTATCCATTGAAAGAATAGGTGCCCATGAAGGCAGAAAATCAGGTCCCAGATGCTTTTTGAACGCATAGGAAAACTCTGAGCAGAATCTGAAATAAATTTTTCCAAAAAAAATCCCATTGCTTTCAGGTCATATGTGTATCTCATGAGACTCTGTTGCTTAGACAAAACTTAAAGAACCAGTGATCACCTACAATTGAACATAGTGGAGAAGATTTTAAAAATCTAAGACCATTATTATTTAGCAGTTGTGAAAAAGAAAAGGAATTTCTTGCCTGTGCCCGGATGGAAAGGGAATGTATAAGGATCAGAGGCAACACAGAAAATATACAGTGTTTCTGTTTGTTTACTTTTTCATGACTGTACTTCATTTTATGTTTACAGGACTTCATTTTATGTATACAGGACCTTAGTATTTGAAGTCCAGAACCAGTAATCAGGCTATCACTATGAACTGTTGGGAAAAGAAATTCCGCCTCTATGCATTTTTTAAAAATCATATCCTTCCATATAGGAAGTAAGTGCAAGTTAAAATGTGCTGATGATTAGTTAAAGTTTTGACTATAGTAGTTTATTATGTTTATGATAAACTTCCATTTCTTATGAGGGTTAAACATATATGAGGTTTTTAACTCTTACAGATGCTATGAATAATGAAGATGTATAATGATGTAAAGATATGTGAGGTAAAAAAATTTGCAGATGCGTGGCAGTACCGTTGTACATTTAGTTCAATAAAAAGCAGGATTCTCCTGTGAAGTTTCCCCTTATTTCTGTGAGATGATTACTGAGTATAAAAAACTAAGTATAAAAAAACTGGAGGTGTTTCCAGCTTTAAATCTCAAAGCTCCAGAATGGAGTGTGTCAGGCAGGAGCCAGTGGATCAGAATGGATCAGGCAGCATCCACAGAAAGCTCACAGCAGATTCTTGCAGAGACCAAAACCTGCAAAATACTCGGGGATCCTCCAAACAAAGGAGACCAACTGGTTCTTTAAGGGAAAGGCCCTTCCAGTTTGAACCATTTGCTGTTACTTGCTGGTGCTGGCATCCGGACAGAGTATCCCTCCCTCATACATTCCTTTCTCACTAGATATATAATTATTCCTTTACATGTTGTCATAGTTTTAAGCTCCTGACTCAGATTTCTTAAATACCATCTAAGACAACTGTGTATTCCCTTCTCAGAAATGAGGGTCAAGAATAGCCTGGAAGGAGACACAGTTGCTCTCCGCTCTAACCTCTTTTTTCCCCGTGGCTCACTGCTCTGTGCCCAAGCAGAGATTCTCTTCAAGAGGAGGTTTTCTAAAGATTTCTTATGGTACACATTTCTGTTAATAAAAAGTTACATTTTTTGGACTTCGATGGCACTTTGCATCTGTCCCACTGTAGAGTTAGAGAGAGAGTTGCAGTAGAGTCAGATGGTCACTTCCTTTGATCCAAAATGACACAGTTGGTCCCCAGCCGCATCAGTAAGTCACTTCATTCATGCCTGGTGCCGCAACGCTTCAGGCTCTGTGAGACTTGAGAGCAAGGTGTTCCCAAGCCAAAACTTTTTACCTCGTCTCTGCCATTGCATAATCCGGACTGTGGCGGGCAACCCCATTATAGTGATACACGATTAAAGTGGTTAGGGAGGAGTGTCCCCCATTCAGCTGTGCAAGCAGATGGTGCTGTGGTGGAAACAGCACTCTCAGCAAGAGATCTAATCGATAATCTATGTCTTGCGAACCAGCCATGCAGGGATGCAACAGCATCCTCATATGCAGTCACAAGATCTGCATATCAGTAATAGACACGATGTTGATGTTGCTGTGTTGTCTGATACACGCCTCTCTGCAGACATGGAAGGTGCAAATTCTCTCAGATTTTGCTTGGGTTGGGGAGGCAGTTGATCTGACGGTTCTTTGGAATTCCTGACAGAATAGGGGCAAAGTCTTTTATGTGCCTTTTATTGCCTTTCCTTTTATCCATCGGAGAGCCAGGAAAAGAAAGTAGTTCAAAGAAATAGTAATTATACAAACATCACCAGAATAAGAATTTCCTGACATACTTCAGTTATTGTGAGGAATTAAGCAAATTTAATTGCTGGACAACTTGATTACTGTTTTTAAATTGCTCCATCTTAGCGCCATTTTCTTTCCTTATATTCTGGCAGATATGTTTGTATTTTGGGCTCAAGCCTGAACTGTAGAGTTTGAAATTGTGCACTTGCAGCATGTCACAGACTCACAGAATGGTTAAGGTTGGAAGGGACCTCTGGAAGTCATCTGGTCGAGCCTCCCTGCTCAAGCAGGGCTACCCAGGGCCTATTTCCCAAGTCCATTTTCAGGCAGCTTCTGAATATCTCCAAGGATGGAGACTCCACAACCTCCTTGGACAACCTGTGCCAGTGCTCGGTCACCCTCACAGGAAAAAAAGTGTTTCCTGAAGTTCAGAGGGAACCTCCTGTGTTGCAGTGTGTGCCCACTGCCTCTGGCCCTGTCGCCGGGCACCTCCACAAAGAGCCTGGCCCTGTCCTCTTTGCGCCCTCCCTTCAGGTATCTGTGTACACCGATAAGATCCCCCTGAGCCTTCGCTTCCCCAGGCTTAGCAGCCCCAGCTCTCTCAGCCTGTCCTCGCAGGAGAGATGCTCCAGTCCCTTCAGCAGCTTTGGGGCCCTTCACTGGACTCTCTCCAGTACGTCTATGTCTCTCTCATAATGGGGAGCCCCTGAACTGGACCCAGCACTCCAGCTGTGTCTTCACCAGTGCTGAGCAGAGGGGCAGGATCACCTGCCTCGACCTGCTGGCAAGGCTCCTCCTGGTGCTGCCCAGGACACCACTGGCCACCTTTGCTGCAAGGGCACACTGCTGGCTCATGTCACCATGTTAATTTAGAAACCTGTTGTTTTTTTCTCCAAGCTTGCTTCAGAGTAAGGTAATCTGTCTTAAGTTGGGTTTTTTTACTATTGGAAGATAAGTTTTGCATGCTTTTCAAGATTATTAGCCTGTCTTCAGGGCACTGTCTCAAATTTCTTCGCAATTTATGTATGTGCAGTTTTTTTGATCACTAAAATGACATGTGAAGTCCTTTTCAAGATCTGAAACTTAACATCACATATCATTGCTTAAAAGCCAGGTAATAGCTGTTCCCTACATAGAAAAAGGAACTATTTACTTCCCTCTCTCAAGTGATATTTTCTATACTTACAGTCTGTTCCTCTATAGGCATGATAAACTGGGCTTGCTGGGTTTTCTTACAAAGGTTTTCTTGATTTAGTGTATTTTAATTAAGAATTCATTAGAAACTTGTAAGAAGAGTTTTGATGATTTTGGAAGACCATTTCTAGTTGTTCTGTATTAATGCTAAGATTTTGAAAATGAGCATCTGCTTCCTTATGGTTATTTTTTATTTTCATTGATGTATGCTCTTTTCTTAAAGCTAAGATTATGAGTGAGATGGAACAAATAGTATCTGAAGAGATTAATTATGACAGAAGCTGTTATGATATTAGAAATTTTAGGTTTATTTTGAAAGGCACAATCACAGGGAAAAGCACAGCAAATGCAAGACTGCATCAGTTTTTTGAATTTATATTCTTTTCCCCTGTCTTCTGTAGGTCCTTCTTAGTAAAAAATCAGTCTGTGGGCCCTCATGTCTGTGACATGTACATGATAAAAGGGCTACAGTTGTGGCAAAAGATAGTCTAGTCAAGTCTGTTGGGTAAGAGTGAGTTGGAATCATGAGTACTAGGAGTGTGCAATCACCTTACTGTGTTGAGCAGAGGTTTTGGTAGCATTTCTCGTTAGGATGTCTGTGATCACTTGCTGAGGCCCGTCTCATGGATATGGGTCTAATTGTGCTCCTTCCAGCTTCAAGAGTTCACCACTGGTATTTGTAGCATGAGGCAAACAGTGTCTCTGTGTTCAAAATTTGTCTAGAAGTTGGCTAGCCAGTTTTGTCATCTGTAACTTCAAAAGCACTACATTGTGCTTGGTTTGGGGGGATAGCTTCATTGGTTTTTCCTTCAAGTAAAGGTAGACTTCTTTAGAAATTGTTACAGATTAAGTTTCAAGAGTGTTACACAGTTTTTCATTTCGGTTTCCATATGTCTTGAACATAACCTTTCTTCTTAGGCTTTGAAAACAGTTGTTTGCATGCACCTGAAATAGATTGTTTCACATTGTTTATCGTGCCAAATAAGTCTCCAACATTAATTTTGATTGTGGAAAAGTTTGGTTTGGTGGTTTGCGTGGGCACAATAATTTTTACTGATCATTTAACGCTCCAGCAACAATTTAAATCTTGCATTTTTCCCATTTTTTTAAATCCTGTTTCGATTTAAGGAAGTAAAGGAAAACTTTGTCTTCTTTCTCATTAAAATGGAAAGTCTTTTCATTCTCTTTGCTTTCATTCTATTTGTTGCAACATTAGTGGCAGATCCTAAGGCCAGGTATGGTGTAATCAACTATGAAACTGTTTCAGAACCTAAGTCTCAGGACAATTATGCTGTGAAAGTTGCAAAAGAAAAGATGAAGATCTGAGCATAAATTTTTGCAAGTTTAACTTACCTAGGATGTAGAAAACTTAAGAAAGTCATGTGGCTTGTTTAAAATATCTCTTCTCCCCAGAAATCCATGCTGTACTGTGGATGAATTGTTCTGTATGATTATTTGAAAATCATGTGATGTATTCATGTTGATTAAGGAATCTGTGTTAGGGATCTAAAGAAAACATTGTAGTATTAGCAATTACAATAATTACTGTCTGCAGTCTGTTGACTGCAGTTAGATCAGTGAAAGCAATACCATACTTGTACTTGTTTTTCTCCTGCATGTATCAGACCAGATGAGGAATTGGATGGGAAGCAGTTTTTAGAAATACTGTTGAGTCTTTCTGACCTAAATCAAGTCCTTTATCTCTCTCTGTGTATGTGTATGTGAAAAACTACCGGACTTATCAAGATATGTGTGTGTGTGTGTGTGTGTGAGAAACTACTGGATTTTTCCATGGTACTTCTCTCAATGATTTTTCATTATTTTCTTAATAGAACATGTAAGCTGGTATTACTTCTGTGTGGGTACTGAGCATTCCTTTTAGGGTTAGATGTCACTTAGATTTAGGTATCACACATTGCTTTGCAGACAGTGCATGCTCCAAGAATACTTCATGAAAAGCAGTATGTACCACTGCAGTTGAAGAACGACATTGAAACCTGAATATGATTTTACTGCAGTGCGCTATTTTGGTAGTAAGAAAACCTTTGTAAGAAAATGTGGCTCTGTGTACCTACATTTGCTTCAAAAATTGAACCGCTGAAGCAGCATTGCGCTGTCTTGAGAGGGCAGTCTTATGGGAAGATGCCAGACAACATTTTCCATGTGCCACAATATAGTATTAGAATTTTTTCTTTTCTATTAACTGAACCATGATAAGAAATACTGGTATTTAGAGGGCTTTTTTCATAGGAGTGTGGTGGGCAGATTTTATTTTTCTAACAGTGTATTTGATGTTTCTGAATAGTCTGGATTTTATATATAATTTTAAAATATTTTTTAAATTGTGTAATGACATATTTTGGAGATACAAGCTACACTTAACTTAGCTACTATAATGTGATTCAGTAAGGATTACTGCTACTGAAGGAATCTGTTTCCTATGGTAACATCAGTATGCATGTATAATACTCAGTTACGAGTTACCAGGGATTGTGCTTATCCATGTCCATCTTAGCAGTAGCATACTAATAAAGTAATACAGTCGTGACTTACTGTGTTGTTCACTTAAAGCACTGACCAAGTTTCAGGTGATTACTATGTATTCAGCGTAGATGGGACTGTAGTGTTATGTTTTATCTCTATGCCAGCCATCACCAATTTTGAAGTGGTGTTTTGAAATCACCGAATTTTTTTCTGCTTGAATTAGTCCTGGCATAAGTGGTAGCTTTCATGAGTTATGAGTGTAGAGAGGTGGAGTTATTTCATGTTTGGAGGTGTCCATCCTTGCCTGCCAGCTACAGTGGCAGTGCGTTGCTCCTCTTGCCTAGGCAAACGGGAGCTTTTGCTTGGGACTTCAAAGCAGCAGAAGGCAGAGGCTGCCTTAATACGGTCCAAGGGGATCTTCTGCCAGGTTATGAATGGCATTCCAAAGTCCACAAAAATTTACATTCAGGTTTTAATCTTAAATATTTATGCAGACCTTTGAGAAATGATGAGAAAATACTGCTGACCATATCCAGAATAAACATTTTATACTGTAAAGCGAAAGGACTCGTAAGTGGTTCTTTTATGGATCTTCTTTTACAACGACAAGAAGTGTATATATATTTTAAATGAAGCATTCTAGTAATTTAAGTGCCTTACAGTATATCCTTATTTAAATGTTTACAGCGTGAAAGAGAACAGCTTGGTCATTCTAAATACGCCTTAATTGTTTACTGCACCGGGGTATCTTCTTCTGTGAGGTTGTATTTTGCAGCCATTTCCATAAGAGAAAATTACAGATGTCTTACTTAAGTTGTAATACTCCTCATTTCTGTAATGGCACAAACACATCAATATCATAAGGATACTCATTCTTGAAATGACAGTTATTTGAATCAATAAAATTGTAAAGTTCTCAATAACTTACTGGTTGAAATCCTAAATGGATTTGGAGGGAGGAGGGCATGGTCTAGCAGTCAAGGAATACACAGATAACTGTTCAGTCAGAAGTACAGAATTGATAAATATAATCGCAGTGGTTGTTACAAATACAGCTGCTCATCAGTTTTTCAGTGCAGCAGCCTTTCATCTGGAAATGCTGAATCATTGAAACCAAAAGTTTTTAAGAATCCAGGGAAACTTGGAAGAGTGTTTCCTAACAAAACTGGCTAAATGCGCAGCCCGGGAGAGCTTCCAAGGCAGACAGTCAGAGCGCTCATCTGGGAAATTCAGGTTTCTGCTCTGCCTGGTTCACAGTCAGAGGGCAAAGCGAGACCTTGCTTTTCCCAGAGGACCCGCAGGACCAGCAAGTCACTGGATTTGCAGGAATTCTCTTTCTGTTTCGGGTGGTAAGTGTAGGCTTAACTCTGATGTATGTTGAGATAAAACATACATACTGGTTTTTAAGCACATGTATCTTAAAAAAACTTTCCTGCTGGAACAGTGAACAAACACAGCAGCAGTTCCTGGTGTTGTGTCATTTTACTGTCGAAAAAGAAAATAAGGGTCACTCTATAGGGAAAAATCATCTAAATCCATTAAAAACAGACAGTCTCAGCTCAATTGAGCTGATGTTACTAAAATGCCTATCCCCTCAGCACAAAAAGCAATAACCAGGAAACAACAAGGTCAGATATTATGCTCTTCATCCCTTTCACTTGCTAGAAAACACTTTCACCTTCTGCTAGTTTCCTTCCATATTCACAGCCAGGACCTTTCGGTCTGGAAAGGGTGGGATCTTGGCTGCCGTGCTGCATGGCTGCATGTTGATGTGCTGTGCTGATGTGTAATCATTTACGTACTGCATACTTCCATACGCAATTCCATAGGCACAAGTACTACATATTAAGTAACATAACAACTTGTAAAGGGCAGAGAGAAAAAACACTGTTCTGGACTTGGTTCTTAGAAGAGGAGTTGGAGAATTAAAATAGCAAAAGAACATCTATACAGTGATGTCAGAATAATTGTGATACATTTCTCAGGATGACGGTATGAGTGTTGTCTCTAGGATATGCTGAGAGGATAATAGGAAGGAACATAAGAGCATTCCTGTTTCTGAATCTTGAGAAAAACATAGCCCTAAGTAAAACTACCGCATAAATAAGGTCTTAAGTAACTCTTGTATGAGAAACTGAGTAAAAATAAAGATGTTATATTCCATATAAATAATAGTTTCAAAATTACTTGACCAGAGAAAATACTAATTCTTATAAACGGAATATCTCTTAGGAATTTTGCTGAAATAAATAGATTCCTAAAATGAGGATTCGTGTCTTTATTTGACATTTGTCCCGACTCCTCATCAATCCTTTTGGGCAAAGCCAGAATCGAGTTATAAAAGTCAACCTTCTCTCCGCAGTTTAATCATTTGCAAATTATCATTCTTACTGATAGTGTTCATAATAATCTACTTGTGTAAGCATGTGTACGTTCCACTGAATGCATTTTTCCAGTTATGTGTGTGTTTCATTTAGGATGATTAGGAATTGCAGAAGTAAGTCCTGGGTTGAGTATTCTGTGAAAGTTCTACAAAATGTTTGGCTTGTCTTCGTGCAAGCATATATACAGAAATAAAGATATAGCTTACATTCTTCTCATGTAGTACTGTGGCTAAATTGAGAAAAATGTGGGGTTTAGCTGCAGCTGAATTTTGCTTTGTATTGTATTAAATAGAGCTAACTTTTGAAATGGCAGGTCAAAAGGGGGAAAATAATTTGATGGTAAATAATTACAGAATTTTTTTAATTCGTATTTTAAACATGAAATTAAGTTTGGCAGTAGGAACAAAACATAATATATATGTTTTGGCTTTTAGCATTAGTAACACAGACTATTGTGTACAGTCATTCTTTGTCATTTCTAGTGTTACAAAATCGAGGAACATTTTTTAATTTCACTAATGATGATACAAATTGGTAAGTGAATAAGACTATTCCAGAACCAGTGAAGGAAACCTTCAGGTGACTGTCACCAGAAGTTACATATTGCTTATCAGCTACGGGTTTTTTTTCTTTTGCAATGCATTCTTATCTTCCCTTATTTTTGAAGACATACAGCATGCATTGGTTAAGAAGAGAAATGTTAATTTTCAGCTGAAAAAACACCTGAATCCTTATAATAGCCGTTCAAGTGTATTGCTAGACTTCAATAAGCAATCGCTGCAACAGGTTGTCAATAGATTTTTTTTTTCTTGCTTTATTGATTAATTGGAAAGAAGGAAAGAAGGATTACCTTAAACAGTTTTAATGAAATTGGAAGTTACAGTAGGGAGTGTCTATTTAGACAAAGTCTAAGCATACCTTAAAGTCCAATCAACTGAATGGAGTTACACTATAATATGTGAGCTAAGGTAAAGCTTACTCTAGAAACCCATAGTGTAGGGAGAGCAGAACACTACAGATACCAAATGTTTGGGTTTGTTGGGGTTTTTTTTCACAGAGAGCACTGATAAGTGTCATAGGCAGAAATGCATGTACACCTTTCAGGTGCTTGCAACTAGAGCTCTTTCATTAATGTCATTTTTTTTCTGCCCCGTGTCAATAGAGGAAAGATGAAGATGGGTAACTCTTGCACTAGATCTCTTGACATCCAACACCCTTTTTCATGTTATCAGCCATGCCAATTCCACAGGACCAATGGCACCTATGAACTCTTTTCCCTTAGTTACTGTAAGGGTGATGCTTAGGGTGGGCGCTGAGGCTGGTTCACAGAGCAAAGATTCAGTTTCATGATGAATGTTGGAAATCATGGAATGCCCAATTTTTTACTGTATTATTCTCTCTATTTTAGCTATTGCAGATTTGCTCCTTTCCTTATCAGCAAGAAAACAGAGTTGTGACATGCTGTACAAGGTTAATTGGATGTTCATAAAATTGCAAATGAATAGGAAAACAAGTTTTCAGTGACTGCATTCAATCTAGCATATTCTGAGAAGTTTTCACTTGTCTTTTACTGTTCTTTTGTTTTCTCCTTGACACTTTGCATTGTTAAAATCTGAAGAGAAACCATTGTAACCAAACTTGTACATTTGTTCCCCCCCTCCCCATTGAAATGGGTAATCAGAATATGTTCCTTAAATTACTTTATCACTTTGTGAAACGTACATCAAAATGCATTTCCTTGGGCTTTGATATTGGGCTCTCATTGTCTTACAGCCATTTCAACCTATTTATAAGCCTGGTTTTATACCAGGTTTTGTTACTTGATTTTTTGTCAGGGTGCTATTTAAACTATCTGCTACAGATTTTTAGTGAGTTGTACACATTGATATGGTTCAAGTGAAACACTTTTCACATTAAAACTCTACATTGATTGAGAGGTCTTTAGGATTTCAGAAATTAAATGAAGAAAAGAAATGTTTTTGAATCCCAGAAAAAAAATATTTTAAAATCACTCTTTTATGTAATACTTTGTTGCAAAATACTGCAGAAGTCACAAAACAGCATCAGTCAGGGCATTTTAATAATTGCTAGAGGGTCAGGTCAGCTGTGACGGTTGTAAATTCTTATCAAGTGAAAAAATTAGTTATTAAAACTGACCTTTTTTCCTTCAAGTTTCAGAAGTTCCTCTTAAGAATGCTTAATTTCCTGTTAAGAATATTACCACCACCACCACCACCTTATTCAGATTATTTGGAATGCTTTATTTCTCTCCAAACTCCCTCTCCCTGCTCCCTCCCCTCCTAGCTGTATAGTGGAAAAGAGAACCAGGTGGTTTGTTGTTTTTTTTTTTTAAAAAAAGAAGTCTCCACTATTCCTCGTGTTAGAGGAAGCTGCTTTTTAACAGTGCATCAAGTAAAATCATGTTGAAAACTGTATTGCTTGAGAGCTAGCACGTTAAGGAGTTCCCCACCTGAGAAGACCTCTAGTGATTTTCTACAGCTTGACTGGAAGGTCAGAGTCTTTTGCTCAGGAATATGCCTATATCTGCACGTGGAGCCCTCCCTGTCATTGTGTATTGTAGCCTTCCCGTGCAGAGCTGCAGGACTCCCTACCCCGAACTGCGGCACTGTGGCAGAGCCTGCCTGGTTCTCCACACGCTATGGCAGCACCATTGATCAGTCCATTATGGGTTTACTTGTGCTGTCTGCATGGAGAGCACATTGCTCAGCTTCTTGTGTCTGCCTGGTCCGTCTCCCTTTGGGCATCAGATGGGTTGTATCAGCATCCCTAGTCCTGAGATGAGCCTGTGGAGCTATAGCAGTTAACGCTAGGTGATAGTATGAACCTACTTGCTAGCTGGTACAAGAGATCTGTTAAATAACTGTTAAAAAGGCTAGATCTCATCCATATCATAGGGGCTTTACCAATATGAGAGAAATGAAATTTTCTGGAGGTTGAAATACGCCACTGATTTAAAACTTCAGTGCTGCTTAATTGTGGAACCTAAACCTAAACGCTTTCCTGAGGAGTGTTTCAAAAATTGCCCCTTCTCTAAAGATGGGAGAATGTTGTGTCTGATACAAATTGGAGTACAGTCATGTTCTCCAGGAAATTTCTCAGAGAGGGCACATATGTAGATCTAGGAAGATTTTTCCCCGGAACCTGTACTGTAGTTTAAAAAAAAAAAAAAAAAAAAAAAAAAGTAAACCAAACCTGCAAACCTGGACAAAAACAGTCATTGTAGTGAGCATGTTCCCATCCCAGGTTCTTCTCTCTTCTGGAGGATTCCCTGAGCCAAAGTCAGATGCTTGTAAGGTTCTTGCTGCTCCTTCAGCTCTCCTTGTTGGTGGCTTCTCCTCCAGATACAAAGAAATCTTGCCCCCACAGTGCCCGCCTTATTTCTGTTTCTTTGTTCTCTGTCACACATGCTACACTTTTCATCAAATAGCCAGCAAGAAGCTTCACTTTACAGCTTCTACGCCTTTTGTCAGGCAGAATCCCCAGTTAAGCAATCTTCCACTCCCTGGGATGTTTCTGTCAGAAAAACTGATCTGTCCTTGGCAATAGCTATTTATTTTTGTCATAGTACTCCACAGTCAAAGTGTTAAAGTGTTATGACTCTCTTCGTTAGCCTGTTGCCCATAGTTTCAGTGGTTTTGGGAATCTGGCTCAAATATATAAAGTTTAATATCAAAAATATTTCATAAGCAGAACTTGTTTTTCCAAACAATCTCCAAAACCCATTATTGCTACATTTGAAACTTCCTTAGGTAGTTTGTTAGGGTTATTGCATGGAAATTTGCAAGCAAACTCACATGCACTATGTGTTTTCTCATAATTTACATGGTTATAATTGCTTTTTAGATTTGCATGTTAGTCATCTTGGGATAAATTCAAATGTTGAGGCCTATTAATCCAGCTTAATGAAGTAACTATGGTTTGGTGATATTCTAAGGAGTTTTTTAGTGTTTTTTATTTAGAATTAACTAATCTTATTTCTTTCAGCCTCTTAAATATGTTACTAATTGTTCTGTTCCTTGACATATAAGTCTGTCTTCCAAATACTGTTGTATCTGCTTGGAGATCCTCTCGTACTCATTTGGAGACCGTGTAGCTATGATGGGACACCATGTCAGTGTGAAAGTCTCTCCCTATTGAAAAGCCAAAGATTTTGTGTTTTGGTTGGTTGGGTTTGGAAGGGTTTTTGTATTGTTTGTGGTTTGTTGGTTTTAGAAACATACATATTTTGAAAGCAGGTTCAGGGGCTAGTTTGTCAGTGACAAGGGATGTGGCAGAAATATTCTCAGTTCGTACTTGTACTGTTCTTGAGTTGCAAAAAACCCATAAAAGCCAGCAGTATACTTAACCTACTCATGTTGAATACACCAACAGGGACTTGTATAATTCCTGTCCAAAGAGTTACCCAGTTGTTCAGTCCAAATTGCCTTCATGAACAGGCATTTCCAGCAGTGTACTGTACTTCTGGCAACATAATTTGCTTATTACAGTCTGTTATTTGTGTTGAATACCAAAATAGATGTGGTGTTACAGAAAACATTTTCAAAAAAGTCCTAACAATGGTATGGCAAATTCATAGAGCGCACGGTTGAAACTGTTCAGTTAAATGAAAAAGTAAGGTGGCACACTGGAACTGACTGCCCTGATAGAATATTTAATAGTTTTCAGCTGATAGAACAGTTAATAAAATAGATAGTAATATACTGGGGTTTCCCTCTTGTTATCGTTTCTGGGGTGATACAGTTAACGGCTTATTTTTTAGAATAATTTATAAACAGAAGCCTCAAAGTCAGAGCAAATAAAACTCTTAAAAAAAAGTCAAAAACATGCTGTATCTCTTTCAGCAAACAGTTAAGTTATATGCTGGCAAAGATGCATTGGGACTTGGTTATATGCTTGCCCTAGCTCTCTGAGTGATTTAAGCAAGATACATAATCCCAGATAAATTTAACCATCCAAAAAGTCATTGTAATGATTTAGGATACAGCTGTGACGTGCTTGTGAAGTACTTTGTGACCTGTGCCTAAGAGTCATTTTGGAAGTGCACGCAAGTTTTTCTTGCAGTTTATACTTAGCAAAAGCTATGGAAAACAGTTGTTTTCCATGGAATGTCTGTGTAGAACTTACTGCTTAAATAACTTACTGAAAATAGATTAATTTTTTTTCTTCATCCTAAGAAGTCCAAGTTGTTTTGTAAAGCCAGAGAGAATGGGATCAGTTGTTACGTTATTTAGTGCTGTATTTGATTTATCTTTGTTAAAGGTTTTGACTCTGAATCAAGTAAAACGTAGCCTGTTCGGATGCACCGAGTTATGTTTTCCTTAGGCACTGTCGGTGTCCAGACTTGGTCAGGACACCCCATCCCTGTGGTGTTCCCACCTCTCACCTACTTCTCGTGCTGGCCCCAGCTGGGCCACCCCAAGACTGAGGCAGGTAGCGAGGGTGTCTGTGCAGATCACTGCCTATCCTGGGACAGCGGCCCTTGGAAAGGTGGGGTTAGGATTTTCAGGGACCTGCTGCATGTGGGCAATCACCCCTTGTGGTGGTTGTGTGTCTCCAGGGAAATTTCTCCAGGAGTAGCCTCTCTGTCGTCCTCTGGCTTGGGCATTCTGGTGGTTTGGCATGACAGCGTGGGAGCCCTGGGTGAGACAACAGGTGCCTGGTTTGTTTTACAAGCCATTAGGGAAAAGTCAGGGCATCCACAAATAAAGTGCGTATTTTGCTTCTGAGACTTTTATGATGTTAGTGCAGGCACTAAGTACTCTGGTTGTGGAAGGGCAGATTGGATGTTGATATGCAAATAAGTGTGTTAATCATACATGTGCTAATTTTAAAAATATGTTTTATTTCTGTTAGATTTTTATTAAAGTCTGATGAGTAACAAAATAAAGACGAACGAAAATTTTCAATTTTTACTTAATGTTTTATCAAACTAACTCTAAGATGGATGTGAATACTTTCATGTTTTATGACATGTAATCTAATGATACAGTCATACAGCAGCTGTTTTCTGTGAGGTGCGTTAGATAATCTGTGGGTTTTCTAACTTAGGTCCTGGTAATTTTATCTTTCAGTTTGCTAAGAATATTATGAGCAGATACCGTTACAGTTGCTACACAAGAATACAGTGTGATATAGCAGTAAATTACATTTGGGAGTTGCTAATGTGGTTATAAATCTGCAAACAGAAGATTTCCAAGGTGATGGTTTGAGACTGCATTTTAGAATGTACCAATTTTATACTGCACTAAAGGAGAGTAAATGTATATATACAGAAGGATGTGTTAATTGTACTTAAAGTTGCTATTGGAATTTCTTGATTTAAATTAGTGATCAAGTACATAAAGTTCAGTAACATTTGAAAATCGGTAACTGTGGATTATGTCTGCAAAGAGATATATTTTGAGGACTAAAATTTAACAAGGACCAATTATTTTTATATATGCCTATATAAAAAGTATATAAATATAAAATAGAAATTGCAAGATGTCGTACTGATGAGGGAGCTTGACAGATGTCACCATTTCACCGAAAAGTTTAATAAACATTTTATTCTAGTCACAGGGAGCATAATTATGAAATTGTGATACCAGTGGAATTATATCTCTTAAGTTAAATTCATATATACTTGCCAGTGTATCTGTGTTGATGGATCAAAGTACCATAGCTATGTATTCTGACCAAAGTAGCTTTTCCACATCATAATCATGCTTTTTTTTTGAATGATGCAGTTAAGCTATCAGAAGCTCAGTCCTATCAAATACTTGCATTCACGCTAAGTTTTTGCTCCTACACTGCTGTTATTTCACAGGTACAAATTTCTCACACACCAATCAGGTGTAATTATTCTGGCCAGACTTCATGATATACAATTCCTCCCTGCCTCCAAGCAGGGGAAAAAAAAACAAACCCACAACCAACCGTTTACAGCTTTGCTGTAAAAATTCTTGGTTTTTTTAATAAATAAAGACTCTATTCTTGTGGCTGTTACCTGACAAAGTTACCTATTTTACTTCAAAGATTGCATTTATTTACTGATACTCCTTCATACCTTTGTAGTCCTTTTTCTCCATAAAGAAGATGAAATTTTTCTGTGCAGTTCTGTGGCTTAGTCTTTTTAGGAACTTAATGCAGTTTTCCTTTTGGAAATGTTCAGTTCATTCAGCATACCTGAAGCCAGCTGATAGGAGCCACTTAGTATTTTTGATGAACAGTTATGTTCATTTAAGTCAGTTCAGTTAGCCATCTAATCTTTAGCATCTATTTTAGAAAGAACCTTTGTAATTTATACAATTAAAATGTGGCAAATACAAAATACATATCCTGGTTGTCTGTTGCTTTACCAAAAAACACTTCATGTCTCTTGAATCCTGTTAGCCAGTTTACTCCAGTAGAAGCAGGTATGTTTATCTTGTCACTTGCTTCTAAAGGGAAAAGTTTTTCAACATTCTCTTGATAATAATGTATCTTCTAGTTTACCAGCTCGTACCATTAGAAGTATATCTAGTAATGAACCAGACAGTAATTGTGTGTTAAGGGAGTGTTGGTGTTGACTTGTCATTTATAAGCGTATAATAAACAGATGTGATCATAGATCAATTGTTGATAATAGACAACTATATGCTATTTTAAGTTTTCCTTGCACACCTACATTTTTTCTTTATGCGTCCTGGATTCTGTAGCTATTGGTGATCACTTGGGGCAGCATGATTGCTCTCTTGTTTCTACTAGAAATGTATAAATAAGGGTTTGATAGATGTCCACAGCAGTCACCATCAACAGAAGTTTAAGACTGCTGTTGCACTAAAATGCTGTTTTAAGGAGCAAGAGTTTTTGATAAGTTTTTAATAATTGTTCAGGGGAGACCAGCAGTATGCTCAGGCTGTGTTGAGAGGACAGTTCTGCCAACCTGCTCACCAAAAGCGAATGATGGTACTTGGCCAGTGCCTGTTTCAAGATGTTGGTTTGTATTAGCCTTGACACAGCACCAGCATTTAGGCTCCAACCTATCCTGGTTGGTCAAGTCAGTGCTTGAAAAGCCTTGCCTCATCTGTGATGTCTGGAGTTGCTGATGGCTATTGGAGCCTTGCATGAGACTTCTAGTTTGTGTACTTAAGTAATAAAAGCATCAGAAGGTTCAAATTAACTTTAAGGTCCCATTGCACCAGGTGCCTGAGGATGCAAAAGCAAAATGTCCTCTAACCTTGCTGAGATTTGCTGCAGGTATACAGCCTGCATGTGCTCAGCGCAGAGCCTTTTTGTGGGGGACACCATCTGTTGCTGAAGGACACAGCCAAATACTAGTCTGCCTGGGTAAACATTAAGAAACTGGAAATAGTATAAATACAGTGCATTGGAGATCCAATTAATTAAAATACTTATTTATTCTCTATCAGATTTCATGACATTTTCTAAAAAGTCAGTGAATGTGTTAGAGAATTAACTTATATTTTGATAATTATTTCTGAGTGACAAAAATCATAGTTTGTATAGGGAAAGTGGGTGTCCTTTACTTTTGAATAGGAAAGTCACAAAACTCCATTATGTGGATCATCATTCTCATGTGAAGATCACTGCTCTTTATTCACATTTTATTATAGTTTCTTGTAAAGAAACCTGTGTGAAAAATTAGCACTCTTAACAAAAGGATAGTAGGCAGAAGGCTTTATTATTTAGTTCCCATTTTAAGTGCAACGTAAATACAGTTTCGAAGCGGGATCCTGTAGAAAGCGAATCCTGAAAGCAAAGTTTTCAAGTGCATTTCCTCATCTTACTGTCCACTCACGTGGAGGGAGCAGCTGCATGGTGCTTAGTTCGCCAGCTGGGCTTAAACCACAACACTTAAAAACTGAATATGTCATGAGGTTATCTGTATAAATAGCTTAAAATTGTGTATTAGATGTTTAATTAAATTACATTGCATTAAAAATAAAAACTTGAGCTTTAAAGGGTAGATAAGAAAGCCACAACTTGAAAACAGAAACAACTTTATATGAGGAAAACATTTATTTTAACCAAAAGCGTGACCAATCGAATAGCTGGTTGGAGTCTCAAGTTCCCCAAATCAATACCAGTTCTATTTTTCCAGGAAATTAAACAGCTTTTCCTTTTTACGCTTAAAAAATTTTATTTTGCTTTAAATGTAGATATTCTCCAGATACATTGAACTATTTCACAGTGTTAAGATTTGAACTTGCTACAAATGATAAAGAATTTCACTTTTGGTGGTTAGGTACATTTAAAAAAAAATATGGGTCAATAAACAATGGATCAGTGGGCATGTAGAGAGGAAGTTTGGTATGTATTTGTTTAATTAAAACTAACTACTGGTAGTTTTCTACCTTCAGTTTTCGAAAGTTTGTGGTTGCTTAAAGCCTATATTCCACAACACTCACTGGATCCTTCAAGGAGACATTTAGAGTCGGGAATAGCCTGTATGTGTCCGTAGCCCAGCCATATCTTCTCTTTCAGTCATTCACAGGAAGCGAGAGATCTGGAAAAAACTGCAGAATGGTGTTTCCCTAGAAATTTAGAATGATTGCTGCTGGAAGAAGTTATTTCTCTGTTTCACTTTAGAGTCAGTTGGTTGGGTTTTGTCGCAGAAGGCAACAGAAGTCTTTGTCTTTATTGTCTTCTCATTGTTTCAGGGCCTTTCTCACAATTTGCACCTGTCTGGCTGAGGTTTTCTCTCCATATCCAACTGAACTGAGTTAGTTCACATTTTTCTTCTGCCAGGTATAACGTCCAGTAGCTCATTTCTGTTTATGTACAACTAGCCATCTCGTGTGGAGGTTGCCGATGGCCCAGTGGTGGCTCTGCCAGGCTCTATGGCATGAGTAGTGTCTGCAGGAGAGAAGGTGCAGGGAGGCTCCTTGGGGACTTCCATGGTGGTCTTGCCTCAGTTGCTGCAGGCTAGGGGTGCCCAGTACCAGTGACTTCAAACTCACTAGTCCTGTGTTTTATCTCAGTAGGCAATACTTCAGTTGGTAGCAGTTTGATGTTAATTAATCCAAAGAAATTTATTTCCTACCATTTCTGAGATGAGCGTGGATCATTTCCTTCTGTTTAAGGAGCTCTGGAAATATTTGCCTTTTAAACTGAGGGAATTACCTGGTTTTATTATTTCACTCAATTCAATTACTTTATCTCATGTCCCTGCTTCAACATCATGTATTGAGATTCATTAACAGTTCTTTGGCAGTCACAAGACACCAATCATCTGTTTACAATATTGATCAGCAGCTTTTGTGTTAGATTACATTTGAAGTGAGAAATAATCCTGCAGCGAATAGTAAATACAAGACTGGGAAAAAGCTAGCTCAAGCTGTATAAAGTAGGCTTTTTTCAGGTGCTCTGGAAGCATCTGCATCCCAATAAGCCAGACAGACCCTCTTAACAACTTCCAGCTCTGAAATTCCAACAGAATATCCCATCCACAAATTGCTCATTGTCTCTGGTCACCTATAGTCATAAAAATAGCGATTTCTATTCCTACAGATAGAGATTTCTGTTGACTTCTAGGCAGTTTCTGAGTTGTGAAAATATTTATGGGCTAATAAAAAATACCAGGGTTCTGATGCCTCAGCAATTCCATTTGTTACTCTGTATATACATTCTTTTTATATTATATATAATAGGATGTTATTATCTTAGTTTTTCCAAATGACGTACTTTGCAGAATGGAAATTAAGAACTAAACACTAGGAATTAAAATCTTACTTTTCTGAAGTCAGTAGCTAATGATTTCTGGGGCTCATCAGCACTAGATTCATGGGGGCTAGAACTAGGAGAATATATAAAACATGGCCAAGATTTACTTAAGAATCTGCGGACTTTTCAGAGCTTTATTAAGATGCCTTAGTCTTACTTAATAATAAGATAAAGTAGCTCTGTATCTATAAAAGTTGTGAGCACATGCCTTCAAACAAATGGGGTTTCTTGGAGGTGTATTACTTTCAGATAGTCAAAATTACTAGTTCCTGCAGGTTTATCCACAGTTGTTTCCCAGAACAGCTCTTAAAGGCAACAGCCATCAGATAGAGAAGACAAAAAGTTTCTCCTTTGGAATCCTTATTTATATACTTATATCTACATTTGTGGTTGTTAATTTCCAAAAATTTGTTTGCTAAAACTCAGTTTAGTCACAAAGTATAATTCTTGTAAGATTGTAAAGATTTGTATTTCCTTTTCCTACTATTATAAATATTTCAGAATGAATAAGTTACTGTGTTGAAGCTAGTTCAGGTTTTGCACATGGATGAGGACAGGAAAAAAGTGTCAAAGAAGAGAGATAAAACTGAAGAAATTAGACAAAACTTGTGCAGAGGAGTAGGAGGCTAAATAGATCTGGCAGCAGCAGGCTGACTTTTCCATTACTTTCCAATTTAATTATGAGAGTTGCTTAAGTTGTGGATGCTGCCTGTTAGTCACATGATGTTGCCTGCATTTATTTCCGAATCAAATCTATAAAAGGAAATGAGAGTTCTCTGTCCTTGCAAACCTCTTGTCTGGTAGGAAATCACTTACAAATAATAAAGTGCATACCAGAGCATGAAATAGTTCCTTGATGTATGACCTTCAAAACTGGTTTAAGGAAAACAGTTGAAGCTGTGAGTAGTAGAAACTTTTCATACTGGAAGAATTACAGACTGCAGGCTGGTGTACTTTCAGCTCTCTGTACGGTTGTCTTCACTGTAAAACTGCATTTATAGAGTGGCAAAGGTTCCCTATGGGCAGGAGAGCTGCCTGGGGACAGCGGAGAGTTGCATCCCTCAGCTCTGTACTCCAGCGGTCTGACTTTGCAGGGGGTATCCCCGCCATCTGAGTAACAAAAACCGAGGCAGACTTGTCAGAAGGGCTGAGAGCACCACAGGAGTAACTTGCATAGGGGATCAAGTTCTCATCATCAAAAGGTGACAAAGTGCACATTTAGCTCTATATCTTCAAAGCAGTGGGTAAGAATTAACTACACGATTTTCAGTACCCAGTGAAGAAATAATCCACCAAAGGATGTCAGGTTTTTTTACTGATTTGTGGCATGTAAAAGACGACTGCCTTACAGCTAGTAAGAAATGTGACATGATACAGTACTACTCAAGATTTAAAATGGCAGGGGATTCAGAACCAACTCTGCCATGTTACAGCATGTAAGTTATTATTGTTGGCTTGTGTTTTGGAAAAAAAAAAAAAAAAACGGCTTGGTAATTTTTCCTGCTGTGAAATGCCTGAAGTTTACCAAGTCATAATACAGGTCCTATAGCAGTACTTCTCACTCCCGTAACAGTCCCTTCATCAGGGATTGCAGAGTAGTTTGAACATACTCACTAACTGGACATTATATTGATTTATAAGAAAATGAAGTATGATGTTTATTGCAGTTTGTTACACGGAGTCCCAGGAGTTGAATAATTGC
This sequence comes from Falco naumanni, assembly GCF_017639655.2. NCBI lineage: Eukaryota > Metazoa > Chordata > Aves > Falconiformes > Falconidae > Falco > Falco naumanni. The sequence continues at coordinate 59,557,058 of NC_054056.1, read as the reverse complement.
AGAACCAGAAGCAGTAACGAAACTGCTGTGGGTTGATTTGCCATCCTCTACTCTGAATGGACTCCGCTCTGTCTAGTCTTGCCTAATTAGATGAAGATTCAAATTTTGACATACAGAATCTGTACACTTTTGCAGTGCCATTATGGCTTTTAATAAACAAACAGCAAGCAAACATCTCTTAGTACAGGTGACACTTGGATTATGTGTTTTTCAGTATTTTTTCTAGTTTGAAAGCTCAGTGCTCTACAAAGACAACTGTTACCAGCATCTTGATCACAGGGATAGAACACCTGCTACCAAAAAGTTGTGACATATTTCTGATTCTTCTATTTGGTCAGTACCATCTCATACTCTGTTATCATCTGAGGTCCCCAAAACATTCTCCTTGAGAGAATTATAACAATACTTACCTTTTTCTTTTCACAAGTATTGCAGAAATGCAAAGGGCAGTAATGTTGCAGGGTTGTGTAGCACACCTGTGATCACTTTCACAAATAATTGGAGAAGTTTGGGGGGTTTTTTGAATGAAAAGCTTTATGTGCATTCAGGGAGAGGTCCTAACATAGACGAAACCAAAATATCTTCAAGGAAAAGAATGTGTGTGAGCTTTGCATCCTCAGCACAACACATTTTTTAGGCACTATGTACACTAAGTAATTTGCTTAAGTTATTTCTCCTGCTTTCTTTAGCAGAGAGCTAGATGGCCCCCTCAAAATAGCAGGTAGGCAGCAGCATTCAGAGATAATGTGGTGGCAGACCAAAAGTTGAAATATGCAGTTAAAATGGAAACTAGAATTGAAAATTAAATCAGAGGTTTTCATTTTAAGTATAATAACAGCTTCATTGTCTAGATCAGGGGGGGAAGAAACTATTTAATAAGTAGTGAAGAAAAACATGGAACTGCTCGTTGACTTACAATGCATTTTTATCTTCAAAGCTTATCCACAGTGCTGACCCCAAAATATTGTGAGAACACAAAATTATGTTGGTTTTGGTTTGGGTTTTTTTTTCTGGTATGATCTAAAGAACTTTCAGGCCTTTTTTTTTAGTGTTTGACACATAGGAGTTTAAAAAATATATTAATATATTTCTCAGACTTTGTAGGTGAGTTCTGTGGTCTATGAAAGTGAACTTGTTGATTTCAATAATACAAGACAGCAGATGGAACATGTTTCTAGCAGGCAGAAACAGAACTGCTAAGGCAATCAGGCTGATAACTGTACACACTTCTTGGAAATGCAGTGTAGAGTAAGAGCTTAAAAGTCAAGTCACAAAAATAGTTCAAGAAAGGGACGTAGAATGTGCTGTGCAGGTTGCACTTCTGGTTTTTCAACGAGCTCCACAATTTGTATGTTTTGTCTAGATGCGGTAGCTACATAAAAATGGTGATTTTATACTTTTATAAATGCTGTTTGTTTCCCCAACTTCTTTCCTTACACTTCCAAGTTGGATAAGACTCTCCTAGGAGTTAACAAACTAACTTTGTTTTCTCAGCGCATAAGACACCCCAACACAAGTGTGTTCTGTGAAGGTGGTATTTACCATCCTCCCATGTTCAGTTCTAATGAACTGAGGTTACACTTGGTGCAGACTGATCATGCCATTGAGGCTGTTGCCTCCAGCCTAAAAAAGGCAAAACAAGCCCGATGAACAGGGAGAAAAGGTAAATCTGGATGTATTACTCTAGCTCTATTTGATAGATCCAAAGTTAGGTTTTAGTGAAGGGTTAGAGGCCAAACTGCTACTTTGCTTATCAGAATGAGTCACTAACTAGCAAAGTAATTGCATTGATTATTGCACACCCACAAATTACAACAGAAAATACCTTGCACGGGGTGGAGGTTGTACTTTTCCTAAAGGTTTCTGTATAATTAATGTACTGTAAGTGCTGGTGCATTAGAAACATCTGAACCCTACTGTTAAGCATGGTCCTTGCATGCCAGTTGACCACTCCTACGTGGTTTCAGTGTTTCTCATGCTATTGCTTGGGTGATAATGAAGGTTTTGATGCCACTGCTGTTGGAAAAATACAAGTCATGTTCTGTTTTTGTTTTTAGATTGTAACTCTGTTTGCCCATCTTTGTTGCGGGCACTAGGAGTTTAGGCAGCTATACCTACAGCAAAACAGCTCCCTTGTTAGGCACAACATTTCATAAAGGATTAAGAAGTGGAGCTGGCTGAGCCATAGGGGACACTTTTGTCTCATAAACAACAGGCTGATTATCAAGAGACTGTACTTGTTTGTGGAAGAGGTAACAGAGCAGGCTTCCTTCCCTCTTGGGTCTTAGCTGGTACTTCACTCCATAATTTCTGCATTAAATCCATTTAAAAATGTTTATTACTACAGTTTACAGTTGCACTCATAGATGTTTGGGGGTGACGAGTATTTTTAATAGAAGTTTAGTTGCTACGCTTGGTACAAGCAAACCAGTAATAATTGGAAGCACTGAGGCAAGTTGTTGCTCACGGTCTGTGTTGGATTTCTTGTAACATCAGCTTACAACTGCCTCCTTTCAACACTGGGTTAAGATTCAAGTTTAAAGACAGGCTTTCAAATTTAAGATTGCCTGTGCGGACCCTCTATATACAAGACTATGCAGGTAGCTTCTTAGCTTTTTTCTATGCGGCCCTGAATCTTGCATTGCAGAGAAAAGTCTGCGCAATGGAAAATATATACTATACAAAAAGTTGCAATAAAAGGTCGGTTGTTTGACTTGAATTCATCTCCCTACTGTCTACCTGATTTGTTGCATAGTTAGAAGTACCTTTTTTTTATTCTCGTCATTCACCCTGAAGCCCCAGGTACTATTCCCTCAAGTTTATTCACTCAGCAAGTTTGCATTATCAATTTCATTTTACATTGTTTATAGTATTACTATAGACTCTTAAAACAAAAAGCAGATTTTTGATCTTTGCTACATAGTAAAAAATCTTAGGGGTTGGATTATATTATGTTGAGCTGCCATGCGTATCTTATAGAAAGATAGTCATATGTGATTTAAAGGCTTCAAGAGATTGAGAAACTACTATGTATAGCAGTACCATCCTGTGTGGAGATTCAGAGATGCTTATATAGGGTAAGCAATGATGGTAGACCATAGAAATACCCAATGTGCTGGGATGTGTTAGTAGCCTCCACAGAGCAAAGTGGTTTTCTTCCTTTGACCAGATTTGTAGTTCTCTATTATTAGATTATATTGTTATTATTATATATCATTATGTTTAGAAACACAGAGGTTTTTCTCTGTTGGTTTTTTCTTCCCCCTTCATTCTTAGCAGTTCTCTTGTAAAGAAAGTTAAAGCAGAACCCAGTCACAACAGCAGTGTTTGGAAACTTTGTCTCTGATTACAAATGCACAAGTTTTAAATTAATGAGAAAATTAATACTGAGAAAAAAACAGAACCTAATGGATACAGGAGTGCAACTCTTAAATTTTAGTTGCTCAAATCGTAATCTGATGCAGCAAATAGAGACTTTAGAGGCTTGCAAGGGAGTTGTGGAGCCGCAAAAGTAGCTTTTGCTTTATCCTGGTAAATTCCAGGGTTTAATTGGCTGAAATATAAACTTTTTAAAATTGTCATTCTTCTGTTACTTTGCATGGCTTATGCTGCAAAACCCAACGCAATACTGATACGCTAATCGCATTCGTGGCATCTGTTGCAGCCAGCATGGCAGCAGCCCCCCCCCCGCCATGCTTCCCCTCCCCGACACCCCCAGCGGCCGCAAAGCTTTCTGGAGCATGAGGGGGAGCTTGGCTGAGCATCCCTTCACCCAAGCTTCCATTCCCCTCTGGTCATCCCCCAGGCATCACATGGAAAAGGACTTCCTCACAGCTCTCTGGGAAGTTCAGAGTCCTTCCTCCTACTCATCTCTCCCAGACCACGTTGCTGCCCACCCTCCCCTGTAACAGCACATCCTGCTGCTTGCCGTTGCTGCCAACGCTCAGCAGCTTGGGCGGCAGGCTGATGGATCCAGTTCGGTTTTGACCTCCAATGCGGTACACGGAAAAGGGTGTTTAAAAGGATGCTGTTTGAATTGCAGAGCCAAACGTAACAGTTAAAAAACCCTGAAGGTGGTTCGCCTCTGCACCCTTAATTTGACTCCGCTGGACATCATCCTTACGGTTTTAGTGTTAACCATCAGTTGTACTCTTTTATTCCACAAAACTTTTCCATGGTTGAGTGGATGGGAAACTGGGATTGCCTGTGTGCCTCTGCCCTGTGCGTGGGGAAGTACATGGAAGGGGGGTGCACCCCGCTCAGTAGGGGGGCACATACCTCCCTTCCCTTATGAATTCTGTGGATCATCTTGCACTGCAGTCATTCTTGGGAGTTTGGAAGGTGTTAGGGTGGGATTTTTAATCCATTGTCCAATTTACTTCTTGTTTGGTTAAGTAAGTGAGAGAAGTAGTAGTAACTGAAATTCAGAATAGAAGTGATGGCTTCATTTCATACCCACAGTGGCAGAACTATGGAAATGTGTAACCTGTGCTACTTCAGGCTGATGAGATAGGTTTCATCTGTGGTGGTTTAGATGAGAATGTCTTACAGTCCTGAAGCTTCGGAGAATAAGAGGGTGAATTTTGGCTTGAGGGAGATCCATCATATTTCACATTGCTCTAAGCAACTGTTTGCAGGTTTACAATATATTAACAGAAGAAATATGTGGAATAGAAAATACAGCGGAGTCTTCCTCATCCTGGTTTCTGGGAGACTGGAAGGTGACATGAGGATAGCTATTAAACGTATGCTCCATCTGGAAGGAAGACAGAGAGGAATCTTAATAGAATAAAAATTGTGTTCCTGGCCTAACATGAACTTTTGTGGTTTGTAAAGCAATTAGATTAAAAGTTCTTTTTCCAAAATGCATAAAGATTTGTTCATGAAGATATGTCATTGTTTAATCATCACTAATATTTATTCCCAATTTAGGCAGCTGAAAACTGAAACAAGTCCATTGTTTAGCTACTTGAAAATTTTTTGTAGGAGTTATAAGGGGGAGGAGGTTTCTAAGGTAACCTACCAATAAATAAGCTTATTTCCAAAATAGGGAAAATTAAATTTTAAGAACATGCTGTAACTTCTAGTAGGACAAAGTTGAAAAACAGTGCTTTGAGACTTAGCTGTAGTGCAGTTGTGTTTGTTATCTGTATAGGTTTCTTGGAATGTTTTGTATACGAATATATTCCCTCCTTTTTTTTCAACCTAAAAATATTACCTTGGAATAGGTGAGTAAAAATATTTCTACAGGACCTTTTTAAAATGTAGTGAAAATACAGTACTGTTTACATCAGTGATATCAGCTTAGGGTGTTTCTGCATTTATTACATCTTAACTTACTTTGTTCAGGGGAAAAAAAAAGGAATCATAACCTGCTTATGTCACTTCATGATTTTTAGATGATGGATGAATATTCATGTTTAGCAAAAATTACCTGCTAGTGAAGAGGAGGCTCAGGAATCCAGAGCTGAGTTTTTTGGATTATCTCTGGAAGAATGGAAAATTTCCAGATAATTTTATATTAGTAAATATTTGAGATGTTGTCTGTCACATCTTCATTTTGATCACATCAAAATTTTGGTATTGTATAGTCTAATGATCGCTATAAATTCTTAGGTAACTGATGTAAATTGATGTGTGTAATGCATGAGACCTGTAACTCGTGAGACCTGAGGC